>NC_044320.2:61809529-61965719 GCF_007474595.2 Lynx canadensis | reverse complement strand
TTCCCTCCCTCCTCCTTCTTTCTTTCTTCTTCTTTCTTCTTTCTTCTTTCTTTCTTCCTTCCTTCCTTCCTTCCTTCCTTCCTTCCTTCCTTCTTTCTTCTTCCTCTGCTCCCTCTTTGATAAACCTAGGAGGGACAGCTGTGGGAAGTGTTTGTGTGCCCATTTGAAAACTGTTTTTGTTTGTTTGTTTGTTTAACATGGTCCTATGGGACTTATGAATGCCTAACTCCATTGGCTATCAGAACTAGGTGATTTGGGGACCTGTCCTTCAGGTTGTAGCCTTACAAGTTGGGGCACTAGATGTGAAGTCCAAACTTCTCCTCAGGGGGAATCTGGGAGTTGAAAGTTCTCTCCTGATCGTAAGGCACTGTGCCTGGGGTAGTGTTTATGGTAAGAATGTATTTCAGCCTTTCCCACCCATTTTGATGTGGGTATTTTCTGTCACTTGATGTGTAGGAGTCACTCAACTAGTTTCTGGATATCTCTCAGAGTGAATTGATCTGTGTGTAGCTGTATACTTGGTACATCTGTAGGAGAAGTGAAAGTCAGGAACCTTCTATCTCACCATCTTGGTGAAATCCTTAGATGTTCCAAAATAACAAATCTTTATTATAGCATTTTTATTTGTTTAGGGATGGTGCAATATAACTTCTTAATATAATCTGAGTTTTTTAAGCCTCTACTTATTTGTGTCTTATAAAATGAAGATAGTATAAAAATATAACAAATGATAACATATAGACATTGTTCTTTTAAAGATAAATATCATATAATATGCATTCTATTTTACTACATATCTAATATTACAAGCGTTATATTTAAACTTATTTTCAGACTCAATGTTTTACAAGTGTACTTGCTAAGATCATTGCTATCACATTTGTGAACTTCATTGTCTATTTTCAAAAACAGGATCACAACTTGCCTCTGAGCAACAGAGGATCACTTCTCACCCAGCTTTTTAAAATATTTACTAATATTTCTCATTGTATAATTTATACGCAGGACCCATATGTAGCTTTAAAGAAAGTTGCAATGATAACATAGAATTTCATTCAAATTTTAAAAATAACCTATACCTAAAGTTAACATTTTTCTGATAAATATTAATACTTTATTACTCCATACTTTGTTGAGAAAGGATTGAAGACAACCTTTAAACTATGTTACTGTTCAAACTCTGTTGCCTCCATACAATTATATTTAGAATGCAGAAGCTGCGGATAAAATTAATGTGAATGAAGAGAGCAGAAACCCCTTTATAAAATGCAAACAAGACTGGCAACTGGCCACATAATCAAGAGTTGGTTAAAAGGAAATTTTTCTTAAATGTACACTATACTCAAAATATTTAGTTTTTAAATAAAATAGAAAAATTGCATTGGTGATGTGAACCTAAGTTCCTTTCTTTGCGGACTGTAATTCAAAATCGATTCTTACTCCCTTTGTGCATTTGCTTTGTTTCTACAGGATTTTAGTTTCCCTAAAAAGATTCTTAAAATACAGGGAAACTGTTACATCTTTATTCCTTCAATAATTATATTCAAAAACTCCCCAATTTAAAGGTAAATTCACAATTTTAATGATTATACAAATAAATCTTTGCGTCTCTATATATATGTAAAACACTGTTCTTATTTCATTCAGAAAATAAAACAATAATTACAATTTATTCTTTGAGACATATAATAATTTTTTTCAAAGTTTCTATTGGAGACTTCCTACATCTATTTTCCTTTCTTTTTTTCTATTTTGTTTTCCTAAAATTTAAATTGTAAAATTCCTACAGGATTATAGAAAATTTATGAATAAGGGAAAGGTAGCTGCTTTTCCAGAACCAAATGAAAGAATGCCTTGATTGTTTGTTTTACTTACTAGTATTTTCAGGTGATGAGTTGTATATCTTGTTTTATGTTTTTACCTAACATTAAATCACAAACATTCTCATATTTTTATGTAGTCTTTACACTGTTATGTGTCTTTGCTGCAAGAGTCCAATGAAAAGAAATAGCACAGTTTATCTAACTGCTTCCCTATTCAACATATAGCTTATTTTAAACTTTTAGAGAACATAAATAATACTGCAATGAAAATATTTACCATGTAACTTTACTCCTCTTTAGGAAAATAAAAACACATATCTCTAAGATAAATTCCCAAAAGTGGAATTAATTGTGCAAAGGATATGAAGCTTTTATGGTTTTTAATATTTACTACCAAATTGCTTTTTGTCACAGTAGATTTATATCTGTAAAATATAGTGCCACATATAGGGCTTTATGTATAAAACTCTATAAGAGAGTAGATACATTTTATAATGTGCAGTGGAAGAAATAAATACGTAAAATATAATTTTGTATTTTTGATAACACAAGAGAGATGGAGAAATACAAGGATGTAGAGAATTTAGTTGTAGTACTGTTTAACACAGCTGCCGGCACAATAAATTTCAATTTGTTCCGATCTTTACCAGCATTGGATATTAATTTTATATTTTGTTAGTTTAAAAAGTTAAAATGCGGGGTGCCTGGGTGGCTCAGTCGGTTGAGCCTCCGACTTCAGCTCAGGTCACGATCTCATGGTTCGTGATTTCGAGCCCCGCGTCGGGCTCTGGGCTGATGGCTCAGAGCCTGGAGCCTGCTTCCGATTCTGTGTCTCCCTCTCTCTCTGCCCCTCCCCCATTCATGCTCTGTCTCTCTCTGTCTCAAAAATAAATAAACATTAAAAACAAAATTAAAAAAAAAAGTTAAAATGCACTTAAATACATAGTTAATATAACTTAATTTATGTTTATAGGTATATTCATAAAGGGTACAACATAGGAAACACAATAGGATATTTAACATAAAATCAGGGTAACATTTCCTCCTAGGAGGGAGGTTGTAGGAATAAGATGTCATCAGAGAGGGGTAATGTAAGGTACCGGTAGGCCTCCATTTCTTCGCTTTGTGTGTTCAGCATCTAAATTGTTTTTATCATTCACTAAACAGTATAGATATATTTTATGCATGATTTTGCATATATGATCTTTTCCACAATAAAAATAACTTTTAAATTAGATGCACAGATAATAGCCCACCATTCTTACCATGGGTTTGCTTTGCCAGTATGCACTAAGGCAGTGGTAGTTAATTATGAGCATGCATAATGAATGATGACTCACCCACCCCTGTGGGTGAGCATCATGCAGCCCTTCCTGTAGACAGGAGGTCTCATCAGCACATCGATCCACACCTTCCTTCACAAGATCACCTCAGGCCAGAGACACTAGTTGTCCCTGTATCTCCCACCCTCAGCAGCATAATCTCAGGAACTTTCCTTTCCTATCTAAGTGGCAGCAACTTGTTCTTTATCAAGAAAAAGTTATGTTACTTTCCTTACTCATTAATAATGAAAGAAAAAAACAATTTTATATCAGGAAAAGATATGAATTAGAAAAAAGAAAAAAATAACAAGAAAACATGCAGGCACTTGCAGACAGAATGTGTGCAACCCTGCAGATCTCCACTGCAAACCCTTCCCAGCCAGTCAGCAAATTACAAGAACCACACTGTCAACACTAAAGTCCTGCTGCTGACACGTAAGAGGCCAGACTCTTGTGAATGTTTCTTACCGACTCACTCATGTAAATCAGAACACTTATTCTGATGAACATGCCAACTACATTTCCACTTTTTGGTTAAAATCTGTATTATGCATGTCCTTGCACTGTGACTGCACCATTGCCACTCCTGTATTATGTTTAGTTTCACTGAGGTCATTCATTGCATTACATTGAGATCCTCAAGCAGTGAGAAAAAATCTTACTTCCTAATATTCAGTTTCCTTAAAGAAAGTAGGAATTCTTTTTTTAGGCTCAACTCACTATTAGAAAAGTAAAGGGAGTGATGTCAGCAAGATGGCAACATAGGTTGTTCCTGATTTCACTCCTCATCACAAGAACAATGAACATTTATTTAAGAATAACACACCACTGAGAGAACCTTAGAACATGGAGTCAAGCTGAAGCATCCCCCTGTACCACAGAGATTAAGACAGACTGCATTAAAAGTATAAGGTAAGTGGCTACATGTTGACTACATTGCCTCTTCCTCAGGGCACCACCATGCAGAGTGGTCTTCCCTGAACTTCCAGTTCCTCTAGTGGGAAGAGAAAGCCCAGGGGGGATAACCAGCTCCCACCCCCAGCACTGTGGGTCACTCTGTGGGAGCTCCTACTCTGATCTCACACCAGAGGGAATGCAGGGGAATCTGTGGGGCTCAACCTCTGGGAATCTGACTGTGACTGAGAAGAAGGGAGGGGCTTGCAATAATCAGTACTTGGATCTTGGCAGACAGAGTTCATACCTTCAGGGCCCAAGTAATAATCCCATCCATCAATTTTGTTCATCATCAGAACACGTCAGGGGTACACTCTGACCAGAGAACTCAGCAGGGTATAGATCTGCCTGATTCAGATCCTCAAATGAGGAGTTTTGTTGGCCCTAAAGCCCAGTTTGCCCACACCCAAGCAAAGAGTTAAATCACAGGCTTACCCACTGTGGAGACTGTCTCCTGATCCCATAGGACCAGAAAAACATGGTGACAATTCCTGGAGGCAGTGTGACCCAGCAGTGCTTGAGCTGAGAGGTGGGTGAAGAGAGCTGACAGCCCCCTGAATAAAGTCAGTACTGACTATGGAGTATTCCCATGCTACACACAAGTACAAGTATTAATTTATAGCCAAGATTGAGGGTAGCTTCTGGCTGCTCCTATCCAGAGAGCCTGTTTGGGAAATTGAGAGTAGCCTGCAGTGACCCTTACCCTTCCCACCCAGGCAAGGAAGCTGAGACACAGACCCACCTACTGTGGTGAGTGCCTTCTGGCTCCATCTGACCAGAAGGGATGGCAACAACTCCTGAAAGCTATGTGGCCCAGCAGCATTCAAGCTGAGAGGCGGACAGAACCAATAGTGTGCAGAGCAAAGCCAGTGGCCCTGTTCAGTGAGAGAACTCTGAGTGCAGTTCAACTTGAGTTAAGGCAACAAATAAAGAGCTTTCCGCATTTTAGAACTACTTCTCCCACTGTACCTAGGCAGGGAATCTAATTAGTAGCTCTCTTCATCACTGAATACAGCCTTTAGCCTGTCCAATCAGGAAAACTAACCAGTGCATGTGGGAAGCTGGATAATCCATTCAACTGCCCTTGAACAGAGAACACAGCCTGTGGCTTCCATCATCTGCACAGCAAAGCTGGTGGACTCACCTGACCAAGGAATTCAGTGCACTCTTTGGACTGATTCAAGTTCTCAAACATTGAGCTGCATAGGCGCTGGGTCTCATCCTGTTGCCCCTCAGGGCAGGGAGGCTAACTCATACCCCATCTATTACTGAATATAGTACCCAGTCCTGAGTATCTAGTAACCTGATCAGAAATCCAGGCAACCACAAAGCTCATGCTACAGCCTCTTGGTAGAGAATCAAGCCAGCAGTCCTATCTAACTGTTCACAGACAGAAGCAAAACCCTCATCCTTATCCTCAGAACCCAACTAGTTGACTCACCTCAAAACAGACCATAACAGCAGGCCCCATCTATACAAGGACAATACCAGAAGACACATCCAAAAATCCAAATAGCTGACTGATGAAAAACTGCCCCTGACAAAGCAAACCTGTAAAGTCTAGAAGAGGAACCTGATTATTCAAATACATAGATATCCGTGTAAGGAATTAAAAAGCATGAAAAATCAGGTAAATATGACACCAGGAAAGGAAACTTATAAAGGTCCAATAACTTACCCTAAAGAAATGGAGGTCTATGAATTGTCAGAAAAAGACTTCAGAATAACCTTCTTAAGGAAGGTTAGTGAACCACAAGAAAACACAGACAACTAAAATAAATTAGGAAAACAATGCATGAACAAAATGAGAAGTTTGACAAAGAAACAGCAACAATCAAAAAACAACAACAACAAAAACAAATAGAAATCCTAGAGTTGAAAAATATAAAAATTGACATGAAGAATTCAATAGTTTCAAAAGTATACTTGACCATACAGAAAAAAAGAATCAGCAACTGGAAGATAGGACATTAGAAACTACCTAGTTAGAGAAGCAAAAAGAGAAAAATTTAAAGAGAGTGAAAAAAGCCTATGGAAATTATGGGACACAATGAAATTAAATAATATTCTCATTATAGGAAATCCAAGAAAGTGAAAAAGACACAGAAAGCCTATTTAAGGCAATAATGTCTGAAAACTTCCAAAATTTGGAGATAAATGGACATACAGATCCATGAGCCCAAAAGATTCCAAATATGTTGAACCCAAATAGGGCTATACTGAGACCATTATAATTAAATTGTCAAAACTGAAAGGTAAATAAGTAATTTTAAGTGCATCAAGAGAAAAAGAGAACTTACATAGAAGGAAATCTCCATAAGATTGTTGCTGGATTTCTCAACGGAAACTTTTCAGGCCAGGAGAGAATGGGATAACATATTCAAAATTTTGAAAGAAAACACTGTCAACCAAGAATTCTATACATGGCAAAACTGTGTTTCAGAAACAAAGGAGAAATCAAGACTTTCCCAAACCAACAAAAGCTGAGGGAGTTGATTACCCCTAGACCTGCCTTTCAAGTAATATGCAAAATGGACTTCTTTGAGTGGAAGTAAAATAATGCTAATTAACATCATAAAGACTTTAAAATAACTTATGTGAATCTCACTGGTAATGGTAAATATATAGTTACAGTTAGATTCTGCAATATGGTAATAGTGGTACATAACTCACTTAAACTCTAGTTTAAAAGAAAAAAGTGAACATAATAAAAATAACCATAACTATAGTAATCTGTTATTAGTTACACAATACAAAAATCATGTAAATTTTAATAGTAATATACTAAAATGTGGAGTGGAGGAGAAGTAAAATGTAAAGTTTACAAATTCTATTGAAGTTGAGTTGCTATCAGTTTAAAATAAGTTTCTCTAAGCTTAAGATACTTTATGTAAGCTTCATGGTAATCACAAGGGAATATCATATAGAATTACACAAAAGAACATGAAGAAGTCAAAGCATATTGATATCAAAAGACATCAAAACACAAAAAAAGACAGCACAATTAGAAACTAGGAGCAATGGATCTACAAAACAACCAGAAAATAATAAACAAAATGTCAATAGTAAATGCTTAACTATCAATAATTATTTTAAGCATAAACAGATTAAATTCTCCAGTTAAAAAGCAAAGAATAGCTGAATGGACCAAAAAATATCCAACCATATGCTTCTGCCTGTAAGAGACTCACTTTAGCTTTAAAGACACACATAACCTGAGAGTGAAGGGATGGAAAAAGACATTTTAAGCACATGAAAAGCAAAAACAGCAGGAGTAGCTACGCTTATATAAGACAATGTAGACATGAACCTAAAAATGATGAACAGACAAATATGTCATGATATAATGATAAAGGGGTCAATACATCAATAAGATAAAACAATTGTAGATATTTATGCACCCAACACTGAGGTACCCAAATACATAAAGCAAAAACTAAAAAAAAACTAACGACAGAAATAAACAATAATACAATAATAGTTGGGGGCTTTAATATCCCACTCCCAATGATAGATAAATCATTCAGAGAATCAATAAGGAAACTGATTTGAATACTATAGACCAAGTGGACCTAACATATACAGAACATTCTATCCAACAATGGCAGGATACACATTCTTCTAAAGCACACATGAAACATTTTCTAGGATGGATCATATGTTAGGCCACAGAACAAGTCTTAAAAATTTAAGAACATTGAAATCATTCCTAGTAACTTCTATGACCAAAATGGCATGAAACTAGAAATTAATAACAAGAGGAAAATTGGAAAACTCACAAAAACATAGAAATTAAACCAATTTCAGGAAATTGGTTTCCTGAAAAACCAATAGATCAAAGAATAAATTAAAGGGAAACGAAAAGTTTCTTGAAACAAATGAAAATAAAAACACAGCATACCAGAATTTGTGAGATTTGGCAAAAGCGGTTCTAAAAGGGAAGTTTATAGAAATAAAAATCTATAAAGGTACATTAAGGAGCAAGAAAAAGTTGAAACAAACAACATAACTCTATGCCTTAAGGAACTAGAAAAAAAGAACAAACTGAACCAAAATTATCAGAAGAAAGAAAATGATAAAGATTAGAGCAGAAAAGACCTACAGTAGTATGTTAACAGCTTTATTTGTAAAACCAAAAATTCTCTTTGGATTTCTTTTGGTTACCAAAGACAGATACTAATGTAGGTCTTTCATAAAAGCAAAGTGGTAATGCAAACTTTCAGAAAGTAAGGAATACGTGCGCAAGTGAGGAATGCAGTAATCATTAATCAATTATCAAACTGAATTGAACCAATAATCAAAAATATCCCAACAAAGCAAGCCCCAGGACCAGTTGGCTTCACTGGTGAATTCTGCCAATCGTTTAAGGAATAATTAATATCAGTCCTTCTCAAATTCTCCCAAAAACTAGAAGAGGAAACATTCCCAAACTCGTTTAATAAGGTCAGCATTATACTGATACCAAAACCGGAAAAATACACCAGAATATAAAAACTACAGGCCAATATGTAATGAATATAGATGCAAAACTTCTCAGGAAAATACTAACAAACCATTTCAGCATCAGCTAAAAATATTATTCACCATAATGACCATGATAAGTCAGATCAGACTTAGCTCTGAGATGCAAGGATGGTTCAATAGATGAAAGTCAATCAATGTGATACATCACATTAATAGAATGAATGAAAAGAATTGTATGATCATTTCACTATTTGACATCCATTCAAGATCCATTCATGATTTAAAAAAAAAAAAACCTTTACAAATTACAAATTAGGCATAGAATTAATATAAAATATATCTCAACATAGTAAAGGCCATATATGATAAGCAGTGAGCTAATGTCATACTCAATGGTGAAGGGTTGAAAGCTTTTCCTCTAAGATCAGGAACAAGACAAGGGTGTCCACTCTTACCATTCCTATTCATCATAGTACTAGAAGTACTAGCTAGAGCAAGCAGCAAGTAAAAGAAATAAAGCTTTCAGAATTGAAAAGGAAAAAGTAAAATTCTCTTTATTTGCAGATGAAATGATTTTATATATAGAAAATCCTAAAGACTCAACCAAAAAAAAAAAGTGTTAGATTTAATTAATACATTCAATAAAGTTTTAGGATACAAAATTAACACACAAAAATCAGTGCTGTTTAAAAAATTGAATACATTAAAAATGAATTTTTTGAAAAACAAAGAAATTGATATTACAAATTGATAAACAAAGAAATACTTAGGAATACAATAAATTATATAAATGATACCATTTATAATAAAATACTTAGGAATAAACTAAGAAGGTAAAAGATCTCTACTCTGAAAACTCTAAGACAGTGATGAAATAAATCAAAGATATAAATAAATGGAAATATATTCACTGTTTATGGATTGGAAAAACTAATATTGTTAAAATGTCAAAACTACTGGGGCGCCTGGGTGGCGCAGTCGGTTAAGCGTCCGACTTCGGCCAGGTCACGATCTCGCGGTCCCTGAGTTCGAGCCCCGCGTCAGGCTCTGGGCTGATGGCTCAGAGCCTGGAGCCTGTTTCCCATTCTGTGTCTCCCTCTCTCTCTGGCCCTCCCCCGTTCATGCTCTGTCTCTCTCTCTCTGTCCCAAAAATAAATAAACGTTGAAAAAAAAAAAATGTCAAAACTACTAAGAGTCATCTATAGATTTAATACAATCCCTATCAATATTCCAATGGCATTTTTTTTATGAAAGTAGAAAAACCACTTTGAAAATTTATGCACAAAAGACCCTAAATAGGGGCACCTGGGTGGCTCAGTCGGTTAAGTGTCCAACTTCAGCTCAGGTCATGATCTCATGGTTTGTGAGTTCCAGCCCTGCATCAGGCTCCATACTGACAGTTCTGAGCCTGTGTCTCCCTCTCTCTCTCTGCCCTTCCCCTGCTTGTACTCTGTCTCTATCTTTCTCTCTCTCTCAAAAATAAACATTAAAAATTTGAAAAAAAAAATAGTCCAAGAATTTCTGTGAAAGAAGAAAAAAACTTCCTGATTTCAAGCTATTACTATAAAGCTATAGTCACCAACAGATACCTCTTTTATTCAGGGGAAGATGGTGGAGTAGGACAGTAGGTTCCGCTCATCCCATGGATACAACTTGATAACACTCGCACCAGTGTACATAACCAGAAACTACCCAAAGACTGGCAGAATAAATTCTACAACTAAATGTAGAGAAGAGCCACATATAAGAGGGTAGGAAGGGCAGAGACCCAGTCAGGAAATAAATGAAATCTCAGGACTAGTCACAGGAGGGAAGGATGCTGCAGGAACAGAGAAGGGACAGAAACATACTCCTACACCAGGGAGTCTACATGAGGATAAAGAATCTCCATAACATTTGTCTTTGAAAACCAGAGGAGCCAAATCCAATGAATTCTTACCACCAGTGGGTTGCAAGAACTGGAGTTTAAAAAAATCAGCGGGCTCAGCTCTGGGAGAGCCAGGAGGGTGAGAGGAAACTGAGTCTTCAACTTAAAGAGATAGCACAAACAGCCCACAGAGATACAGCATAGAAGAAGCAGTTTGAAAGGTGCCTGGGGGCAATTAGGAAGGAGAGTTATTGACTAATCTCAGAGCATGTTCCAGAGGGACAGAAGTGACTGAGGAATTCCTCTAGGATCAAAGAAACTGGCAGTCACCATTTTCCTCCTGGACCCCACAGCTAAAACACCCTGCCACCTACCTAACTTGCCAGCGTTGCCAAGCCCACCCCCCAACACCTGTGCTGTGTTTCTGCCAATCAAATCCTCCAGACAGCCTACCTACCTCTGCGGGCTGCAGGGCCCCTCCCACAGAGGACCAGGGGTGCACAAAACTTGCTAGTAACTGCTACCCCACTGTCCCCACCCCATGCTATGGCTTCAGTGGATCTGCCTCCCTAACACGCTCTGTCAGAGCCCACACAGGGTGGTGCCACAGGCCTAGCAATGTGGAAGGAGTCCCTTGAGTGGCCACCACTACTCCAAAGTAACCCCTGTCCTGGGGAGAGGGGAAGATAACCATATACACCAGTCAGACCATGTATGGCCCCAGTAGTAGAGTGGCAGCAGGCAACTCTGTGACTACAGGCTCTGCCTACCAATGAAAACTTCTCCAGGGACAGCACAGGGAAAATTCCCTGCAGTTCCACACTATCACATTTCTAACAAATGCCAGGTCTGACTCAAGTCATGCTCAAGGCAGCCCCAGACTGGTCCACTAACAACATGTACCAAACACTGCCCACAATAGGCAAAGAGAGTCATTGTATATGACTGGTCTGAAGGAAAAAACAGCTCAGCCACAATAGCACAGGCATCACACATAGGAGACACCCCTGAAGCGCCAGGTTCTGATGAACAGGGAACACTGCACAGCGGGGCACGGCAGGGCACGACAGGACCTCTTCTTCATAAGGCCATTACTTTCAAGTGCAGGAGTAGTTGTCTTTCCTGACACACACAAACAGGCATAGAGAGTCACAAAAAGAGGAGATAGAGAAATATGTACCAAGTAAAGAACAAGACAAAATTACATCAAGAGACTTAAGTGAAATGGAGATAAGTAAAATGCCTGATAGAGAAATTAAAATAATGATCATAAAGATACTCACTGGACTTGAGAAAAGAGTGGAGAACATCAATGAGACACTTATAAATAAGACTTAAAAAAAGAACCAGAGGGGCGCCTGGGTGGCGCAGTCGGTTAAGCGTCCGACTTCAGCCAGGTCACGATCTCGCGGTCCGTGAGTTCGAGCCCCGCATCAGGCTCTGGGCTGATGGCTCAGAGCCTGGAGCCTGTTTCCGATTCTGTGTCTCCCTCTCTCTCTGCCCCTCCCCCGTTCATGCTCTGTCTCTCTCTGTCCCAAAAATAAAATAAACATTGAAAAAAAAAATTAAAAAAAAAAAAAGAACCAGGGATGAAGAACACAATAAATGGAATTCCAATAAATGGAATAACAAATACACTAGATGGAATAAATAGTAGATTAGACAGAGGAAAAGAATGAATCAGTGACCTAGAGGACAGACTGATGAAAAGGAATCAAGCTGAACAAGTGACAGAAAAAAAATTATGCAAAATGAGAACAGATTTAGGGAACTCAGTAATGCTTCCAAGCATAATAACATTCACATTAGAGGAATTCTAGAAAAAAAAAAAAAAAACAAGAAAAGGGGGTGGAAAATTTAGTTGAAGAAATCATAGCTGAAAACTTCCTGCATCTGGGAAAGGAAACAGAAATCCAGATCCAGGAGGCACAGAGATCCCCCAAAAAAATCAAGACAAGGAAGTCCACAGCAAGACACATAGTAATTAAAATGGCAAAAAGTAGTTGATAAAGAGAGAATTTTAAAGAAGTAAGAAGGGGGTGGGGGAGAAAGTAGTTACATACAAGGGGAACCTCATAAGGCCATCAGCTGATTTTTCAAGAGAAACTTTGCAGGCCAGAAGGGAGTGGAATCAATATATTCAAGGTGCTGAAAGAAAACAACCTGAAGCCAAGAATATTCTACCCAGTCAAGCTATCATTCAGAATAGATGGAAAGATAAAGAGTTTCCCAGACCAACAAAAGTTACAGGAATTCATGGCCCTACAAGAAGTGTTAAAGGGGACTCTTTGAGTGGAAAGGAAAAACCATAAGCAAGAATCAGAAAAGTAGGAAGCACAAAAGGAGTAAAAATAAGTATATCTGCAAAAATCAGTCAAGGCACTCACAAAATAAAAGAATGTAAAGTATGACACCATATACCTAAAACATGGGGAGGAGAGGAGTAAAGAATTTAAGAACTTAAGTGACCATGAACTCAATATAGACTGTTAATAGAGAAGATATTGTATATAAAATGAATGGTAATCACAAATCAAAACCCAGCAATAAATATGCAAAAAACGAAGAGAAAAGAATCTAAATATATCACTTGAGAAAGCAACATATTGTGAGAGAAGGGAATAAGGGCAGAAAGGGAATAAAGACAGAAGAACTACAAAACCAATCATAAAACAAGTAGCAAAATGACAATAAATACATACAGATCAATAATTCCTTTGAATGTAAATGGACCCAATGCTCCAATCAAAAGACATAGGGTGATGGAATGATAAAAAACAAGACTCGGGGCGCCTGGGTGGCTCGGTCGGTTAAGCGTCCGACTTCGGCTCAGGTCATGATCTCATGGTCAGTGAGTTTGAGCCCCGCGTCGGGCTCTGTGCTGACAGCTCAGAGCCTGGAGCCTGTTTCAGATTCTGTGTCTCCCTCTCTCTCTGCCCCTCCCCTGTTCATGCTCTGTCTCTCTCTGTCTCAAAAATAAAAATAAAAATAAAACGTTAAAAAAAAAAAACAAGACTCATCCATATGCAGCCTACAAGAGATGCATTTCAAACTTGAAGATACATGCAGATTGAACTTGAAGCGATGGGAAGAATTTATCATGCAAATGGATATGAAAAGAAAACCAAGGTACCAATACTTACATTGGACAAAGAGATTTTTAAATAAAGTCTGTAACGGAGACAGAGGACACCATAAATCACTCAGGGACAATCCAACAAGAAAATGTAACAACTGTAAATATTTCTGCACACAACATGAGAGCACCCAAATACTTAGAGTATTCAATAACAAACATAATGGAACGAATCAATAATAATACAATAATAATAGGAGACTTGCACACCCCACTTACATCAATGGACAGACCATGCAAACAAAAATCAACAAGGAAACAGTGGTTTTGAATGACATATTGGAATAGATGGATTTAATAGATGTATTCAGAACATTCCAACCTAAAACAGCAGAATACATGTTCTGTTCAAGTGCGCATGGAACATTCTTAAGAATAGAACACATACTGGGACAAAAAACAAGTCTCAGCAAATTCAAAAAGATCAAAGTCAGTCCATGCATCTTTTCTGACCACAATACTATGAAACTAGAAATAATCCTAAAATTTGTATGGAACCACAAAAGACCCTTAATCCAGAATCAAAATTCCTGATTTCAAGTTATACTACAAAGCTGTAGTAATCAAAACAGTATGGTATTGGCACAAAAATAGACATACAGATCAACAGAACAGAATAGACAGCCCATAAATAAATCCACAAGTATATGGTCAGTTAATCTTTGACAAAGGAAGCAAGAATATCTGATGGGAAAAAGACAGTCTCCTCATCAAATGATGCTGAAAACACTGGACAGCTGCATGCAAAAGAATGAAACTGGACCACTTTCTTACACCATACACAAAAATTAACTCAAAATGGAGCAGAAATGTAAATGTAAGACCTTAAGCCATAAACATTCCAGAAGCGAGCACAGGCAGTAATTTCTCTGACTATAGCTGTAGCAACATTTGTCTAGATATGTCTCCTGAGGCAAGGGAAATAAAAGCAAAGATAACTGTATTAGGACTACTTCAAAATAAAAAGCTTCTGCCCAGCAAAGGAAAGAAAAATCAACAAAACTAAAAGACAGTCTACTAAATGAGAGAGAATAGTTGCAAATGACATATCCAATAAAGGGTTAGTATCCAAAAAAGATAAATACATGATACAACTAAACACCTAAAAATCAAATAATCTAAGAGTGGGCAGGAGACATAAACAGACATTTCTCCAAAGAAGACATTCAGGTGGCTAACAGACATTACAAAAAAGATGCTCAATATCACTCCTTATCAGGAAAATGCAAATCAAAACTACAATGAGATATCACCTCACAGCTGTTAGGATTGCTAAAATGAAGAACTCAAGAAACAAGTGTTGATGAAGATGTGGAGAAAAAGGATCCTCATGTACTGCTGGTGAGAATGCAAACTGGCACAGCCATTGTGGAAAACAATATGGGGTTTTCTTTTAAAAATTCAAAATAGAACTACCCTACAATCCAGTAAGCACACTAGTATTTACCCAATAATACAAAACCCCTAATTTGAAAGGATTATACACTCTTATGTTTATTGCAAAATTACTTACAATAGCCATTTGAAGTAGCCAAGTGTCCGTCTATAGATGGATACAGAAGATTCACTATATATATAATGGAATATTATTAAGACATAAAAATAATGAAATCTTGCCATTTATGATAACATGGATGGGGATAGAGAGTAATGCTAAATGGAATAAGTCAGTCAGAGAAAGACAAATACCATATGATTGCACTCACCTTGTGGAATTTAAGAAACAAAACAAATGAGCAAAGGAACAAAAGAGAGAGAAACCAAGAAACAGACTCTTTTTAAAATTTAAAAAAAATGTTTACTCATTTTTGAGACAGAGAGAGACAGAGCATGAATAGGGAAATGGTGGGGGAGCACAGAATCCAAAGTGGGTTGCAGGCTCTGAGCTGACGGCAGAGCCCAACATGGGGCTCGAACCCACAAGCTGTGAGATCATGACCTCAGCCAAAGTCAGACGCTTAATGGACTGAGCCACCCAGGCGTCCCCCAAGAAACAGACTCTTAAGTATAGAGAACAAACTGATGGCTACCACAGGGGAGGTGGGTGCAAAAATGGGTGAAATAGCTGACAGGTGTTAAAGAGTACACTTATTACAGGGAGCACTGAGTAATGCACAGAATTGTCGAATCATGATATTATATACCTGAAACTAATAGAACACTGTATTTTAACTTCACTGGAATTAAAATGAAAAAAAATTTAAAAGCTGTAGTTATCAAAACAGTATGGTTCTAGCATAACAATAGACAACCAGTGGAACAAAATCAAGAGCCCAGAAATAACCCCAAGTGTGTATATGGTCAACTAGTATTTGACAAGGGAGCCAAAGACACTCAATGGACAAAAGACAATCTCTTCACTAAATGGTGCTGTGACAACTGGAAGTTCACATGTAAAGAATGAAACTGGACCCATATCTTACACTACTCACAAAAGGTAACTCAAAATGGGGAGGAGAATTGAAGAAAGATAGTGAAAATGTACAAATTTCCAGCTGTAACTTAAATAAGGACTAGGAATGTAGTTTATAGTATGATGACTGTGGCCAATACTGCTTTATGATCCAGGAAAGTGGCGAGGAGAGTAAATCCTAAGTTATCATCAGAAGGGTAATTTTTCCCATTTTTCCTTTCTTTCCTTATTGTATGGACACAGGAAAAAGAATGCTAGTTGAACCTGTTGTGGTAATCATTCCACAATATATGTAAATCAAAGCATCATGCTGCATGCCTTAAACAATGATGTATATCAATTATTTCTCAATACAACTGGGGCGGGGGTAGTATTCATCAACCTAATACACTTCCCCAAATCTGCTGGAGATTACAGATGCTATTTATAGAGTCAGAAAATATTTATGAAAGTATTTTGAAATCAGAAGAGGCAAGGAAAAATTACTCACAAAGTTGTATCCTATCTGTTCCTCCATTTATTTAAATATTTATTGGTCACCTATTATTTCCAAAGTGATGAAAGGACACAAATTCCACAAAACAAAACAGAAGATCCCTTTCATACTTCATAGAAGGAAAAAAAAAAGAGTTACAGATGAAAAAAATGGTCTACCCAAACATCTTGCTATAGATGAGCAGCTGAAGTCTTTTGCTCTGAAAAGATATGCCTTTCTTCAGTGAAATATTTTTTTAATTTTATTAAAATGCTAATAAAAACATTTCAGGATAGAGCTGGCAATGTTTCTGCCATGATGTAGATATTAGCGCTGAAAACTGCGGTGGCCTCAGAATGAAAATGAAAATCTCCAAGCAACAATATCTTGGCAACACGGTGCTGATGGTGATTTTATTGTTTATAGAACAATAAAATTCTTGTGCGTATACAGGCAAACACAAAACATACCAACAGCAGCTCTTGTGCAGTGGAACTCTTTGGAAACTCTGACATTAGGAGAAGAGGCTAGTACTTAATGAAAATTACATTTTGCATTGAGTGATGTAATATGCACTACTGTGCATACATATATATAGTAACTTGATGCCTTACATTCACACTCAAACCCTTAAAAACAAGAATAATAACTTGAAGTGATTGCAAAATATCAATGAGAATACATATAATTTTATGTAAACAGGTGTAGAGATAGAAATCTTAATCAGTGTTAAGGCAGCTGCACACACTATAAATTTATGACCAGAGATTTATACTTCTTGACAAAATGTTTCCCAGTGGAGTACCTTAAAGGTCATTTTCTGGGGGCACCTGGGTGGTTCAGCCCATTAAGCATCAGACTTTGCCTCAGGTCATTACCTCGCGATTCCTGAGTTTGAGCCCCGCACTGGGCTCTCTGCTATCAGCGTGGAGCCCCCTTCAGATCCTCTGTCCCCTTCCCGCTCTGCCCCTCCCCTGCTGGTGCTGGCTCTCTCTCTCTCTCTCAAAAATAAACATTTTCTTAAAAGTCATTTTCTGAATTAAATATGTTATTGTTTTCCTAATAAAAGGAAATAAAAATAATAGAGTAAGGAGAAGACATTTCTGTATATTTAGAGCAGAATCTCTGGAGGCAAAGAGAACCCTAGGAAGTAAAGACTCAGGAAACAGTCTCACATTACTGGTCTTGGGGCCTTTCATCTCTCCTTCTTAGCACTAACATAAGAGCCACTGAGAGCCCTGGGTCTAAAAATGGCTTTTAAAAAACTTTGATGCTTACTAATGAGGGAATTCCTATATGTACCTGATAGCATTTATTTGCATTATCAGAAGAAACACCAGTTGGGAATAAATAGGTACACAGTCCTATTCTAAACCATTTCGAGCTTTTTAGGCTAGTAAAAGTTATAAACATATTTCATTCTAATAACTGGAACCCAGTTCTTATCTCAAAAGTACTAAGTAGCTAAATGTGGGAGATAGAACTATGCCTGCGTTAAAAAATATCTCAGGATTTTTAAAATAAACAACCTTAATATTTGTATTTAAACATACACAAATTAATGTGCTTTCTGGAGCCCAATATTTTTTAATATCCCTTGTTTTTTAACATAGTGTCTAATAAATTTGGCATTAGAGTCATCTTAGCTGTTTGCCAAGTAGAATATTATTGCAGAGTTTTAATAAGTGTTTTATAAGTCAATATCCTTCATTTGTGGCATATTTCCTTTGGAGAAGGAACAACAATAAAAAAAATTACCAGTACCCAGGAAAAGGAAGTAAATTTATTTTTGTTGTTGTATATCTTAATTGTTTGTATATTTTGTTTACCATGTTAAACTAGTTACAAGCTATTTCCTGCTTTCAAGAAAGTTTGGTACCTTTGAAATCATCAAAGGTCTTCTGTGTCTCTTGGGTACCATTTAAAAACTCACTATTTTGTAATTAATTTTGAGAGTTTCTTAATAAATGGTTCTAAGTGCCTAAGGGCCTCTTCCCATTAGAGTCATCGACTAGGGAAAAAAGCCTATCAAAATACAGAATATCTGAAGTGGTCATTGGTTTGTATGGATACCAGAAGAAACGATACATTATTTTACATGAGCATACATGCACGATTATCTGAAATATTAATCACCTGATAATAATAATGATGATTTGGTACATTAGAATAGCCACAGCATAAATTTCACTAATATTTTTGTAGTATTTCGCTATATTAAATCTTGAACAGTTGGAATTTTCCTCCTTTTGGCTAGCTGATTTACTAAGTCTCAATAGACAGATGCCACTCTGAATTGAACATTAGTGGGAGAGGTGTCTGTAGCCCTGACTTTGAAGTTATAGTTGCCCAAAGGCAAAGTCTTGGTGGCATAACTGTTCCAAGGGCAGTGCATACCTGAACTAGATAACTATTTGACCTTTGCATCTAATACTAAGACCAAATGACTCCCCAATTTCAGAGAAAACACAGAACATTTTTTCACAAGCCATTTTAATACATATGGATTCATTAGATTTGCTATTGGTAAGGGATCTTAGAGATGTAAATAACTGGCCTAAGTTTACCCCCAAAAAGCAATAGAACACACCCATTAACAGCAGAGCTATTGTTAAAACTTTGGTTTCTGGTCTGCCTATCCAGTAGGGTTTCACGGCTGTCTCATTTGGTATGGTTTATCTTTTTTTTTTTTTTTTCCTTAATGCTCATTTATTTTTGAGAGAGAAAGAGAGACAGAGAGAGCAGGGGAGGGGCAGAGAGAGAGGAGAAGACATGGAAACCAATGCAGGCCCCTGGCTCTGCGCTGTCAGCACAGAGCCTGACTTGGGGCTCAAACTCCCGAACTGTGAGATCATGACCGGAGCTGAAGTCACACATTTAACCCACTGAGCCACCCAGGTGTCCCTGGTATGATTTATCTTGTATCTTTTGACTTCACCGTCTAGACTTCAGCTCTGCAATTCCAGGTCTGTGGAAATCATGATGTAATTTTTCAGGAATGAGCTGGAGTTAGGGGATTGGGGGGACTGATGGCATATAATCAATCTAAAGAAAATTTCCAGCAGGTAACTAGTTAGAATCAATCAGATCATTGCTTTCCAAAAATATCGCAAACATAAAACATGAGCATACATGATGATGCTGAATTATACACTTTAAAATGGTTAAAATGGCAAATTCTATAATGCGTATTTTTCCACAATAAAAAAAAATCAATGCTACAAAAGTTTCTTAAGGGTGTGCTGTTGTCAGTGCTGTTTTCCACCTAGAAGGTCTTCTCTCCAGCTGTCCAACAAGTTCAATGCCCGGGTGAGTTCCATGTCCCCCATGACACTTTTCCCAATAGCCCTATTTTCTGATAAAACACACTCCTCTGAGCCATTACATTATTGATGTCCACTTACTAGTATCACAATTTTAACGCTTACCATATATTTCCATTTGTTTTTATGAATTTTATCACTGAATAATTATAAGCCTTCTGATGGGACACAATATGCATTATATTTCTTTGAATATCCATATACTCTCGCTAGGACTGTCTGTTCTGAAGTTAGTAAGGACTAAAATGATTCTTTAAGTCAACATGTCATCTAGCAATAAGGTTTAGCTAATTCTACTGTGAGAATTATTAGAATGGAACTTGGTATCTGGTTGGGTCAAATGTTCACTGATTTATTCTTTTATTCATTCACACTAATTACAATTCCTACTATGTATCAGACACTCTTCTAGGTGCTAAATATAGATATAAGTAAAACAACCTGCCCTCAAGTTGCCCAAATATTAGGGGGAGAGAAAAGCTATAAACAAATAACTATATTTCAACATGGTAAGCATTTTGGGTGGGATTTATTTATTTATTTATTTATTTATGTTGGAGAAATGTCAATGACTCCTTAAAATTGTGGGCTCTGTAGTTAAATATGGATATACATACTCCTACCGCTTGGCTAATTCAGACTTGAAGATACACAACTTCTCTAACATTTCAGCTTCCTCCCCTGTAAAATGGGCATGAAAATGGTACCCATCTCAGTGGAATTGTGAGAATCAAATGAAATGATGCACGTGTCGTGCTTAGCACTATGCTAAGCATGTTGTAAACGCCTAATAAATATTAGCTCCTTTTTTTTTTTGCCTTAGAATATGACTCTGAACCAAAACTATGCTCTGTTTTCTGCAATCTGGAATCAGATGTGTATGGGCATGCATGAGAATATGTGTGTGTGTGTGTGTGTGTGTGTGTGTGTGTGTGTGTGTTTGCGTGTGTGTGTCCTACACAGTCATTTGTTTTCACATTATCTCCAAGCACATTTGGGATTTAGTAGATGCCAGTCAGGTGCATCTCCAGCTTGTGGATTGAGAGATTTCTTTCTTTGGGAATGGCCAAATATGCAATGTGGACTTTGAGTGGATATCATATCAGTGCCCTTGACCTTCCTCTTGGCCATAACTAAGTGATGTGAGGGTAAATACATGTTCTAGGTTGTATCAATCAGATTCTTTCCCTGGAGCATTGATCATTAAAATGAAGACACAGAAAAATGGGAGGTCTTTGAAACTGAGAATCCCTAAACGGCAAAACTTTAGAGTGATGGTTCCTGAATTGCCCCAAGTGCTACCCTTGACAGTTTGGGTGTTCAGCAAGTCCTTTGATCCTATGAGCTATGACAGCATTCTTTCAATAAACCCCCTCTTCACTTCAGTTACCAGTCAGTAACTGTTACTTGAAAACAAGCAAACTAACAAAAAACTTCATACTGGAAAACCATTCTCCTTTTGTTAGTGTTGGCCAGATGGTTTATTTTCCCACCAAAACCAGTGAGAATATCCCTGAATGTGGTCTAGTTGATTATGCTATGCAACTGATCTCAAACAAAATTTTAAAGAATGAATGGAAAAATGTATATTTCGTTTCAAATTATTTGTCCCCGACCATAGCTTTTACTTCAACATCTGAGACTTAGGTAGGTCACTTCTCCATCATCAATAGAAACAATGATAGTTCTCTGACTTAACTCATAACCACATATGAATTTCACAAGAAAAAGGGAACCAACTCTGAATTTACTAAAAGAACCTAAGGCTTCTATTCCCTTCTGTAGAAGGTGAGGTGTTTGGACTAAATAGTCTCTAGGGGGCCTCCATTGGCTAACTCATCCTGTCACATTGATCAACAGAATACAGAAAAAATATTAATAGGATATAGAAAACATTAATCATGTAGACATGCAAAGACATTTCACTTTTTCGAATGTCGTAAATATTCAAGGATGAAGGAGAAAAACATCTGTGTAATAATACAGACCTCATACTACATGACTATAAGACATATGCAGCATTTTGTAAAGAAGTCATATATACTTAATATTATATGATAAAAAAAATGTTCGATTTACCTTTAATTTCTGACTAGAGCTGTTTCTGTGGTTGCTCCAAATGTTGTAACATATTAAAGAACAGTGCCAAAAAACTTTTTTAAAAGGAAAAGGAAAGACCTTACTCTTAAGACATTTATGTTCATTTTCCCACATTTTTAAAAAGTTAACTACTCTTACTTAACTCACTTGAGATGTTAGAGTTTCTTAAACAATGTGTGGTTCAGAATTTTGCATTTGGTGGTGCTACTTAAGCCCCAGAGGAAAGCAATCTATATAATAAAACTGATATTTCATAAGACTCACAGCACTCAATTAGCATAGGTTCTGAATTGCCTGTTACTCTGGGGAAAGGAGCAGAATTCCAATCATTTAGATGATGTGAACACAAATATAAACCAATTGTTATCAAATTGGGTTTTTAAATTAATTTTGGGAATGACAGATGTAATCCTTATTATCTGCAAACATAGTTTGTTATTATAAATTCTATACAAAGCAAACTCTAACATAATAAGCTGATATCTATTGACATACACATGCATAATTTTAGCATAATGATTGTGTGAGTGTGTACAAGGATTGTATATGTACAAGAGTTTATGTTTATATAGGTGTGTGTGTATACATATGTGTGTGTGTGTGTGTGTGTGTGTGGGTGGGTGTAACATATATATAAATTAAATCTGGATAATAGCTGTTTTCTTTTTTTTTTAATTTTTTTTAACGTTTATTTATTTTTGAGACAGAGAGAGACAGAGCATGAACAGAGGAGGGGCAGAAAGAGAGGGAGACACAGAATCTGAAACAGGCTCCAGGCTCTGAGCGGTCAGCACAGAGCCCGACGCGGGGCTCGAACTCACTGACCGTGAGATCATGACCTGAGCTGAAGTAAGACGCTTAACTGACCGAGCCACCCAGGCGCCCCTGGATAATAGCTGTTTTCTTATAAATAAGACACAAAATTTATTATATAGTACTCAACTTCTAGACAAATTTTGTCCTCGTTATTTTCTCACCCCAGAGTAATATAATTTTTTAATTGTTTCAAATTAATTGATTATGGATATATCCCTTATAGAAAGGAGCTTCCAACTCCCCGAAGTATAAAAGGGATTTTGTTTTGTTTCGTTTCTTGCCGTACTGTGGTTGGTGGGACGCAAGGGCAGGATGAGAAAAGGGGATGTTACCATATAATGGAAACCAAACTTCTGGAGTTGTGGCAAACTCGTGGTTATCAAACATCCAAACTTTGCTTTTCATTTCAAATCATGAATATCTCTTGTATAGCTCACTATTTCTCCATTATAAATTGATCACGTAAACTGGCACATGCAAAATCACCCTTTGTATGCTATGATAAGGCTTGCAAGCCTCCTCCAGATACACGTCCAGTTCTGCAGAAGGAGTCACTGCTAGGAACCAAGACTCCTGCTTGTCCCAGGAGAATTAATAGAAACAAAGCTCATTTGGAGCTTAATAGATGTCTTATATCCAACCATAAGAACATTTACCCTCTTTTGCAACTGCATTTCTCTTTTTTGTGAAATCATTCTTTAAGCCTGTGCTAGTCTGGTGTTTACAGTTTGGTTTCTTTTTTCACTTTAAAACAAGGCAGTCGGCCAATTTTAAACACTGCCTACTTCTAGCCAATTGTCCTCTTCTCTCTGTCAACATTTTTGTTAAAGGAAAAGAACATGACTAAATGCAATGTTTCCAACACCTTTAAAAAGAAACTGGGAGCCTCACTCAACTCAAGTAGCACAGAAATTCTATTGAGATGGTGGTGATGTTTAGTACGTAATCACTATAGGTCATTTCCCAGAATGGGGCCCCCCAAATTCTCAATTTTTTTGCTATATTTTTGGTTGCTGACCTGACCCTGTATTATTTGAAAAAGGTCAGGGTGATGACCATATATTCATTAGTTATTATAGATAAGAATTATTAAACACTCAAAAAACAGCATTATTATTATGATAGGCATTACGTCCTTTACAGTGAATAATATCATTTAATTCTCACAGCAACCCACTCAGGGTAATACTATTATTTTTCTTCTACAATGAAGAAATTAGGGTTCTGAGGGACTAAGTTTCCTGTGTTAGGTAACTGCGAGTCATTAAGTGGCACCATTGCCAAAGTACAACTCGGGCTGCCTAAGTCATACACTCAACTAGTACACCATGCATGTATTGAGTACATGTATTTTAGATGTAGCTGTGGAAATATATATGTATATGTATACACATGTATCTATATGTCTGTGAATAATTGCATTCTGAATATATCTATATATCTATGCTAATATTTTTATATTTATCTGTCTTGCCAGCTTATGATCTAGACAGAAAAAGAGTAGAGAACTATATAATCAGGGGAATACATAATTGTCAAATTAATAGTATAAAGCAGTGTTTTAAAAATACATTTCCAGCAAGACTTATCTGCAAAACATACTCTCAACTGACAGACTTTGGCTTAGATAAAAATGAGCCCAGATAATGTCTAATTCTAGTTTGGTCACTTTAAATTCACCTCCTTTCCTGCCTAAGAAAACAAAGGAAGGCAAGTACAAAACAATGGCATTATAACGTGGACGATTAATTCATGTATTTATTCAACAAATATTTTTCCAAGAGAAATTACGAAGAAGAAAAAAGTCAAAGCCCCTGTGTTCATGGAGTTTATTGTCTAGTGGAAGAGACAGACATTATTAATCAAATAACCTTATATGTAAAATTTTAGCGAAAGCCCCTGCTATAAAGGATGTGCTGTGAGGACATAAACTAGAGGCATTTGTGAGGAATATCAGTCAAGTTTTCCTTGAAGTAGCAATACTTGATTATAGATTTTAAAAATGAAAAAGATGATGGAATAGTGTTCCAGACAGAGACGACAGGTTGTTCCAAGACACCAGTGGAAAGGAGCAAAGCTAATGAGAAGCATAGAAGATCAATGTGGCTGGGAGGGGGTCAGGTTCAAGTGGGACACTTAGGGGTGGCGTAGTAAAGAGCACAGTATGAGATAAAGCAAGAGACAGGTGGGGTAGCTACCAATCTGTTCTAATCCATAAAAATATCAATAAAAGTTACTGGAAATAGCTTTTACATGCAAACGTCATATACCTGATCTTATTACAACATTTAAGTTGAGAACTGTTACTATAAATAATGGTTTCATCAGAATGCAGAGAAAGAGAGTGCACCAAGGATCTCAGTAGAAGGGAACATTTTCATGAAGAGGATGGGACTTCATTAGCCTTAAAATAATAGGCATCCATTGAACAGATGGAAAAGTGGAGACAAGTAGGAAGCCAAAAATGGAGCAAGACATGGGAGCAGTCATTGATCTGATGGACTCCTCACAGCTCAGTGCCTTTACTCAGAGTGGACGTGTGCTTTCTCATTCTGGCAAATGCCTATTTGAATGTTGCTGAAGCCCTAGTCTACAGCTCCTTTTGTTCATGCTTCATCTTTTGGATAACTTGCCCCAGGTCATTATATTAGTTCTAGACAAAATTCTGGATGCTGGTCCCATCTACCGCATAGGTCCAATGGTCTGTGTGCACGTGTGTGTTGGGGCAGAAAGGCTTAGGAAAAGAAAAGCTCAGACTCAAGTGGATCTTCTCCTAGTACCTCTCAGTAGGATGTCAGTTTCCAGACGGGGACACAATACTGAGGGGCTCCAGGGATGAGGATGAAGGGAAACACAAGCAAGAGCAACAGCAGAGGAGGACATATTTTAAGCCACTCTGCTTAGCATCTGTGCTGTGAGACAGCCAGCCGTCTCAGAACAGCGTGTTGTTTCGTAGTATGACAGGATAAAGCTTCTATGTAGAAGCTACACTCTCAAAATCACAACTATCATGTACACTCTCAACTGTACAAGTTGTTTTCAATTCCACGCATAATTGGCCTTAAGATGCTATCTATTAAGTAATGGCAGTTCATGTAAAATGGTGCAAATGATAATGCACACAAAACACTTTAGAATGCACAGAATAATTTTTAGAGCCCACGAAAAGATAATATGTTTTAAATCGCACTCTCCTACATCAAAGATATGTAATAATCATTTGTAATTAAAAATAAAGATAAAAGAGAATCTGTATGTTTAGCAACAGGGGACTGGTTAAAAAATTATAGTCCACCCAAACAATGGAATAGTCTGTAATGGCTACAAATAATGAAATACACATTCATGTGTCGACATGGAACTAGCAAAATAGACCGTTTGGTTAAAAAACCAAAGTCCATAATAGTGCATGTAGTTTGGGTCAAACAAGGTTAGGTATACATATATGCATGAGAATGTTTTGAAGATAAATAAAAACCAGTCGAGGGGTTATGTCTGGGGAGTGGGACTGGAGGTCTACAGCAAAAGGAAGGTTTGCTTTTGATTGATCTATTTTTCTGTTTGAATATTTTTAAATCATGTGTATATGTTTTTTTAATAATAATAAAAACAAACTAAGCTTAGTTCCAAATGTTAACTGTTTGCTATAAAGACCTAGGCAAAAAAAATATTGTAAAATCAGAAACTTCTAGGCAGTAAACCATGGTGAACTTTCCTTTACTACATTTTTTGCTCCCTTTTCTCATCTGTCCCAAAGTCTATAGACTCAAAATAAGTACAAAAGTATATCTGTTGGCAGGCAAGTCAAAAGCTTTGGTTCCTCCTCCAATTTCTTTCCATGGCCATTAAATTTCTCCTTTCCAGTTTACATAGCTGAGCATATGGTTAGAGACTGGAGATTTTTTTATAGAGAAAAATCTTTGCTGGCTACAGTTTTCATTTGCTTATTGCTCAGTCTATCCTGAATGAGAACCTCAAATTATTACCCATTTTGTTACTGATATAACTAAAAGCGAATTTCAAACTGACACATTCTTAAAGACTTTTTTTTTAGAGGTCACTAGACATGCTCCTAAGAGTCAGAGAATATTTTAAAATTTGACTTCCCAATATTAAACAGCCATTCAACAGAATAAGCACATCAAATTATACTAGTCTTTCCAAGTCATGATTCACCTGAAACTCTCATCTGAAACTTCCTGGGTAGTAAAGTGGCATTGGCTCAGCTGATTTTACAAACATCTTTGAATTAAAAAAAAAAAAATCTGTGTTTCTAGTCCTCATTTCCAACTCCCAGCCCTCTAGTGCCTCAAACTTATTGTAACCAGGTGATTTTCTTACAAATCATGACATTCTTTGAATTATCGGTTGGTGTGAAAGAGTACAGAGCTTATACAAAAATTTTACAAAAAATTCCTCTGGGACAGACATGACAAAAGTTCAAAAGTACTTTTTCCATTAAATCACTATGATTTTCTTATAATCTAGATAAATTCTAATGAAGAGTGAGCCGTACCCTAATCTCTAGCTACATTAATTTATCAAAGAACAGCAATATAGGTGTATTCATTTCTCAAAATTGGTTGTACTATACCCATAACATTTACACATATTCTGAAAATGAAATTAAGAAACTCATTCCATTTACAACAGCATTAAGAAACAAGAAAATATCTAGAAATAAATTTAACCAAGGAAGGCAAATCTCATTTATTGAAAACTGCAAAAGATTGTTGGAAGAAATTAAAGAGTTAGACATCTGCAAAGACATTCCATGTTCAGAGATTGAAAGATTTATTATTGTTAAAACGGTAGCACTCCCCAAATTGATCTTCACATTCAATGAATTCCCTGCCAAAATTAAAACTGCCCTTTTTACAAAATAGACAAGCTGATCCTAAAATCATATGGAAATGTAAGTGACCCAGAATAGCCAAAACAATCTTGAAAGAAAAGAACCAAACTGGAGGACTGACACTTCCTGATTTCAAAACTCTCTGCGAAGCTACAGGAACTGAAACAAAGGGGCACTAGCAAAGAGTAGGCATATAGGTCAATGCAATAGCATTGAGAGTCCAGAAATAAACCCACACATCCATGGTCAAATGATTTCTAAAGACTGCAAAGACAATTCAATGAGAAAAGAACAGTCTTTTCAATAAATGGTGCTGAGACAACTGATATCCACATGGAAAAGAATGAATTTAGAACCCTACCACACATCATAACTTAAAATTAACTTAAGTCAAAGAGCCAAATGTAAAAGCTAAAACTATAAAACTCAAAAAGAAAATAAGAATAAACCTTCATGATCTTGGGTTAACCAGAGATTTCTTAGACACAATATCAAACAGACAAACAACTACAGAAAAAATAAATTGGACCTCATCAAAATGAAGAACTTTTATATTTAAGGGCGCTTGGGTGGCTCAGTCAGTTAAACGTCTGACTTCAGCTAGGGTCATGATCTAGCGGTTTGTGAGTTCGAGCCCCACATCGTGCTCTGTGCTGACAGCTCAGAGCCTGGAGCCTGCTTTGGATTCTGTGTCCCTCTCTCTCTGCCCCTCCCCTGCTAGCACTCTGCCTGTCTCTCTCTCTGTCTCTCTCTCTCTCAAAAATAAACATTAAAAAAAATTTATATTTTAAAGTACACCATCAAGAAAGTGAAAAGATAACTCACAGAATAGGAGAAAATATTTGCAAATCATATATATGATAAGGGACTTGTATGTAGACTATGTAAAAAAACTGCTACCATGCAATAATAAAAAGATAATAATCTAATTTCAAAAAGGCAATGAATCTGAGTAGACATTTCTCTGAGAAAATACACAAATGGCCAATAAGCTCATGAAAAAGTGCTCAACATCATTAGCCACTGGGGAAATAAAAGCCAAAACTATGATGATGTACCATTTCACTAGCATGACTGTGGCTATAATAAAGAGAGAGAGAGAGACAGAGAGAGAGAGAGAGAGAGAAGGAAAAACAACGGGTTGATGAGGATGTGGAGAAATTGGAACCCCGATATACTGCTGATGGGAATGTACAACAGTGCAGCTGCTGTGGAATAATAGATTGGTCTTTCTTCAAAAAATTAAACACAAAACTATAAACATATACCTAAGAGTGGCAGCACTCCTATCCAAGACACATGAAAACACATTTACATAAAACTCGGAAGAGAATGTTCATAGCAGCATTATGTTAGCCAAAAAAGTAAAAAGTAATGCAAATATCCATCAACTGATGAATGAATAAAGAGTTGGTATACCCGTCCATTGGAGCATAATCAGGCCATGAAAAGGAGGAAAGTACTAATACATGCCACAACACGGATAACCTTGAAGATATTATGCTAAATGGATAAACACAAAAGGTCACATACTCTAGGATTCTATGTATATGAAATGTCCAGAATAGGCAAATCCATAGAAACAGAAGGTAGGTTAGTGGTTGCCAACAGCTGGAAGAGGGAAGAACTGGGTATGACTGCTAACGGTTCTGTGGTCCTTTTTTGGGTGACCATAATATGTTAGTATTAGATAGTGGTGATGGTCACACACATTGTGAACGTACTAAGAAACACTGGCTTGTGCACTTTAACATAGTTAAAATGGAAGGGAAAGCAATTTGTGGATTTCATTCGATGTAAATTATATCCTGATAGACCTGAGGGAAATAAAGGTTAACAACAATTCTTTTTCTTTTTCTTTTTTTTTAAAAATGTGTATGTATTTTTGAGAGAGCGAGCATGAGTGGGGGAGGGGCAGAGAGAGAGGGGCACAGAGGATCCAAAGTGAGCCCTGTGCTGACAGCGACGAGCCCCCTCGGGGCTCAACCTCACCAACGGTGGGATCCTGACCCGAGCTGAAGTTGCATGCTCAACGAACTGAGACACCCAGGTGCCCCAGCAACAATTATTTTTAAGAACGTCTGAGGGGCGCCCGGGTGGCTCCATTGGTTGAGCTACTCTTGATTTCGGCTCAGGTCATGATCTCACGGTTTGTGAGATCGAGCCCCGTGTGGGGTTTTGGGATGACGGCACGGAGCCTACTTAGGGTTCTCTTTCTTCCTCTCTCAGCCCCTCTCCCTCTACCCCCCCCCCCCCATAAATAAATAAACATTTAAAAAAAAGAACATTTGAAAGACCGATAAGGTAAAGAAAGTAGAAAAATATCAGCGCCCAACTTGTAAATAAAGGTATCCATAGACATTATTTGATATAGATGCACCAATGCAAATCTATCACGGACGCTGAAGAGAAACACAATTAGCGAGGGTCCAATAGAGCCATCTACATAGACAGAGAAGTGAGAGGCCGCAAAGGACTAGTACGCTCATACTTTGCTCAATAGTCACTCTAAGAAATGCTGTCCTTGAAGAACCCGTGGCTGTGCTGAAAACGTTGGAAGTGAATGAAAGGGCTTCATAAAGATGACGTTCTCACTTCCAGGACCTCTACCTATGAACAGACGCTCAGCCAGAGAAGAGTTAGCAAGAGAAATCCTGCCTACGTGCCGTGGACACCAGCCATAAAGGCAGAGGTGGCTCTGGGATCCTTCTCAAGTCATTGTACACTGGTCTAGAGGAAACAGCTGCCAAACCCTTAACATATTCACCGTGGGGTGAGAGGAGGCACATGAGGACTTCCATGGAAAATGTACAGCTTAATTAGTCATAGAGCCCTGGGCAGAGAAACCACACGGATCCCATGATGAGGCACTTTATCCTCAGACTGATCAAAAACCTGGGCACGGGCGTGTCTCTATTTCTCATTCATCCATTCAACAAATATTTACTGAGCACCTACCCTGCACCAGGTACCTTCGGGTTACCAGAGAATATTTTGGCATAACATTCTTTTGTGGGCATCAAGAGGAATGCAAAACGACAGGATCTGCTTACAGCCTTGCAAGACTCTCGGACTCTCCGTTCTTCTGAGAACAAAAGCCAAATGCTTTACAATAATGGCCTATGAGACTCTGTAGGACACGGGCCCCCCCCGCTCCCCCCCAGGGCACCCACCTTTATCTCTCTGACGTCACCTCCAACTTTCCTCACTTCATCCCCTCTACAGCAGCCACTGAACTCTTTGCTGGTTCCCCAACACACAAGCAAGCTCCTTCATTCAGGCCTCTGCAGTAGGTGTTCCATCCACCTGGAGAGATTCCCCCTGAATTCTCCATAACACACCTTTATCACTTCCTTCAGGATTTGGCTTCAATAGGATTTATCAGTAAGGCCTACCTCCTCTGCCTCTCTTACCAAAAATTACACCTGACTGACTGGTCTCCACCATTTCCTCTCCCCTTTACCCTGCTCTAATTTTCTTTACCTTTTCGTGTTCCATTTTAACGTGTGTAATTTCCTTATTTATTATATTGTATTTCCCGTCAATGCTCCCTCCCCTACTGTAAGCTCCATGAGGGTAGGGATCTGTTTATTTTTGGTCTGTATTGTTTGCTGCCGTCTCTCCAGCCTGTTCTGAAGGAACAGAGGTCATCAAAACCAATACCTTTAGAATACTTGCCTTACAGAAAGTCCCCTGGGACTGGCTCCTTGGGGACACTATTTTAGAGCTTCTAAAATCACAGCTGGAATCCCCTGGCACCAGCAACTACACCCGGACTCTGAGAAGTGAGGGTGAAGATACCCTATCACTCAACAGTGGATAGCATTTCCTGAGATACCTGAACACCACTCAGCTGTGGTTCCGTCTCTGCCCTTCCATTAATACCTGTCAGTGAGCTATGTGGGTGAACAAAAATTATTTCTACATAAGATGTTCATGGTGTAATGGTCTGAATTTTCCACAAACAGTCCAAAGAGACCGGAAGCAATGAACTGGAAGAGAATCATTTTTACTCCATGTTTCTAAATCTTCTCTTATTTTCTATCATCCCTGGTATTTTGAGAAATACACGCAGTCACTTAAATTTTTCATTTCCTCATCTTCTCATTTCTTTCACTCTCAAACAACAACAACAACAGCAAGAGAGAGAGAGAGAAGAAAAAAATCCCTGGTGCTTTACTCCTAAGTAAAGTTTATCCATAATGTATTGTTAAAATTTCCTCAATTTTGTCTGTAATTCCTGCCTAATCTTGTACATTCCCAGGCTAAGAAAACCCAAGGCTATTGAATCATGACAGTTCTAATCAACAGAAAAGACATGATTATTAAAATGTTCTTTTACAGATGTGTGAAAATGTAAATGGGGATTATCTGTATATGACATGAGATTATCAGGATACAAAATGAGGCTGTGTAAGCAATCTTTGTTTGCCTTTATACAGCAGTACAAAAGCAATAACTTGGCTGAGAGCAGATGCTGTTTTCTATTCTCTTCACCTGTTAAGTCACTTGTACACACGCATTGTCTTGAACCATTCCAACTAAATCCCATTGATTTGTCTGTAAAAGTGAGAGATTAAGATTAGCCTCTAAGCAATTTATTTACCCTCAAACTCGAAAAAAAATACAGGTACCTTCAGCCAAAAAGTAAAAATCCCATGAATGCCTTTCTTGTTTTCCAACCTGAACTTCATTTCCCAGTCTTGTGGAGTCCAAAATAATGCATGTCAGTGGATTTAGCACCAAGGAAGTGAAACATTATATCTGATTTACCAAAAACATCAACTGAAGGGACTGTTAAGTTTCAATTTTAAATACATCTTTAAGTAAAATATCAACCTGCTTAGAATATTCTAAAACTAACATCCGTTATATATATCTACCCCATACAAATGAAAAGATGTCGCCTGTATGCGTGTATATAAGCTTTAGAAGGTCTGAGGAAATTTCTTTGAGGTAAAAATGGCTTTTTTTTTTCAATGTGCAAGACAATTTGATCTTTATTTTCTGATGAATAAACTTCCAAAAACTAATGTCAAAACTTGATTCAGAAAAGTTCCTGGAGTTCTAGTATTAAAACTAGTTTGGGGGCACCCGGTTGGTTCAGTCAGTTAAGTGTCCGACTTTTGATTTCAGATCAGGCCATGATCTCACGGTTGTGAGATTGATTCCTGTGTCAGGTTCTATGCTGGGCATAGAGCCTGCTTAAGATTCTTTCTCTCCCTCTCCCTCTCCCCCTCCCTCTCCCTCTCCCTCTTCCTCTCCCTCTCTAATCTCTCTCTCAAAAAACCAAACAAAAAACTAGTTTTAAATAAATATTAGGCAACAAGTTAGATACCTGTTGTAATGTTGTAAGATATTAAGTGAATATATTAACTGCAAGAACATAAAAAAGGAAATTATACACAAACTCTATTACTTTAGAAAAGCAAAAAAGAAATTCATATAATTTACCAGAATATACAAAGTAAATAATAAACAAAAAGCTGAGCATTAAAATATTTTTAATTTAACACTCTGTAAGCATATGAGGCAGCAAACATATAAAATATATAATTGTATTTGCATAAATAGTATTTAAAAGAATAGGAAACGCGTGCTAGCCAAAGCTGCCAATAATTTTTAAGATAAAAGTCACTGATTGACCAGAAATGCACTTATGACACCATCTCCCACATTATATCGGGAATAATGATAACTTGTAAGGTGTTACATTGAATTCAAGAGCCTATTTCTTGATTTTTCTTTTTTTAGAATCAGTCTACTAATCCTTCAAAAAAATGTTTTCCAAGTGCCTACTATGTGCCAAGACGCTGCAATGTGCTGTATATGGTATGGAATAAAAATGACACTGCCTTTGCCTGATGGTGTCTCCACATGGTTTCTACAAAACTGGGCCAATTCCTTTACATGATGAGCCTAATATACATTTGCAAAGCAAATGGGTTGGCTAGAGTCCTTTGTTATATTCTGCCCCCTACTTTTCCTGTAATCCAGCTGGGGAGGCCTATACATGCCCGAAAATAATCACAGCATCGGTAGTTGCTACAGGGGAAACTGAAGCCAGGATTTCTCTTCTGATGGAGAACGAAAAAGAAGGAGGAAGTGGAGGAAGGGAGGAGGAGAAGGAAAAGAAGAAAGAAGAGGAGAAGAGACAAGATATTCTTGTGGGCGGTTCAATCGCAGGCCTACCTGAAAACTAGTGAGACCAAAGTTGTTACGATTTCTCTAACTTTTCTCTTTAGGAAGAAAGTCAAGAGAGAACCAATGCTTTCTTTATCATGGCAGAGAAAGCATCCATAAAAGAAAATATTAGTAAATTAATCTTCATTAAAATTTAGAATTTCTATTTCTCACAAAATACCATTAAGAGAATGAAAAGGAAAGTGAGAGACTAGGAAAAGGTACTCACAAAACATGTATCTCACAAGGGACTTCTATCCAGGAGATACAAAGAACTCCTGCAAACCAGTAACGAAAAACATTGATATCCCAAAATTTAAAAATGGGCAAAAGATCTAAATAGGTATTTCATAAAAGGCTATCCAAACGGCCAATAAGTACATGGCAAGGTGTCCAACATCATTAATCAAAAAATGCAGGGGCACCTGGGTGGCTCAGTCGATTAAGCATTGGACTCTTGGATTTCAGCTCAGGTCATGATCTCATGATTCATGAGATAAAGCCCAGCATTGAGCTCTGCACTGACAGTGCAGAACCTGCTTGGGATTCTCTCTCTCTCTGTCTCTGTCCCTCTCTGTCTCTCAAAATAAATAAATAAATCTTTTTAAAAAATCAGGAAAATGCAAATTAGGCCACAATAATATGCCATTGCTGATCTACCAGGATGGTTAAAGTTAAGGGACTAATAGTATCAAGTGTTGTTAAGGATGTAGAGTAACTGGAGTGCTCACCCATTGCTGGTGGAAATTTAAATCAGTTCAACTACATTGGACAGTGGCTGTATCTGCCAAAGTTAGACATATGTCTAACCTATCACCCACCTATTCCATTTCTAATTACAAACTCAAGGAAAATGAATGCGTATGCTCAAGAAATGATATGTACAACTATATTCAAGGCAACTTCATTCATAAAAAAAAACAAAAATTGAAAACAAATATCCATCAACAATAGAGTGAACACATTGTGCCTATTAATAGAACGGAATACTGAACAGCAATGAAAAGAATAAATCACCAATATATGCAACACCATAGACAAAACTCACAGACAAAATACTGAACAACAGACACGAGACAGAAAAGCGTATATATTATTTTCTGTTTATATGGAATCAAAAAGTGGCAAAAGAAATCCGTAAGAGTAGTGGGTACACTTGTGCATAAGTATCAAATGAAAGAGGGGATACAGGAGAGGTGCTGAGAATATTTTATCCCTTCTTAGTGGTGGTTATAACGGGTGTATATGTAAATAAAAATTCATGCTCCCACTGTGATTATACTTCCTAATTTCCCACCTGGTTCTTTGAAGACATAAGCCATGTCATGATGTTTCTCTGCTCAAAACTCATAGGTGGTTCCCACTTTACTGAGGGTAAAGGCAAACTCTTGATAATGGTCCACAATAATCTACACCATTTGGTCCCCACTCTTCTTCACATTTCTTCACCTCCTTGCTGCTACTATAGCATGCCTTGAATATCCCTGTCTCAGGGATTTTGTACTGACTGTCCTCTTTTCTGGGAAAGCTCTTCCCCCAAATAGCTACAAAGCTCACTTTCTCACCTTCTTCAAGACTTTGTTCAAATGCCATCATCTTTCTCAAGCCCTACCCTGATTCATTCTGTTTAAAACTTCAAAGTCGTGTGTGTGTGTGTGTGTGTGTGTGTGTGTGTGTGTGTGTCTGTCTCTCTGTCTGTCTGTGTCTGCATGGTTTTTTGGAAGGAGTGGTGGGAAGAATTTCATTGGAATCAATCACAATCAGATTGACAACACTGGAGAAGAAACAAAAAGAAACTGAGCTTCTGTGAATTGTCAAGAAACAGAAAAATACTTAGACTTTTTCTAACGTTTAGCAGGTTTTTTTTTTAAATGCAAAATTCACTCACATTCTTTCCCCTTTAGTCTTCAGCAAATATTTAGAATATACAAAAAGACTTTTTATGTGGCCTCTGGGGAAGCTGGGGAAAACCAGCAGGATGTGGGAAGAATATGACCATATCCCCAGTAGTGTCCACTGTGTGTGTGTGTGTGTGTGTGTGTGTGTGTGTGTGTGTGCGCGCGCATTTTCTTGGGTATGCAAACATACAGGATAGAAGGCAAGAACTGAAAGTGGTGATGTAATGCATAAAAATGGGCCCAAATGCAAAGTTAACAAGAGCTTTTCCTTCACTGTGTCCTTACATTGACCCCCAAATACAACTGCAAGATTGCTTCTTGTTTCTTCTTCAAGCTGAGGAAATGAGCTTGGCTGAGGAAGGATGAGGTACTAGTTTTGGGCTGAGGAACAAAGGGTGAATAAGGAGCAAAGTGAGAGGATTAATTGTTTCCTTGTGTCATGGCATAAAGTTTAACAAAAAGGAGAAGGTTGTCTCAGCCACAACATCTCCAAATTTCTGGGACTTCCACACGGTCTTCCAAAGACATGCAGGGGTAGCTACTGAATTATACTTGGGCCACACGCATCGGCTGGCCAACTCCACTGGTCCAGGAAGGCACTGGGGCAGGTTACCCCTGCTGTGATGACCCGATTACCCAGCCACCCATCGTCACTGGGGAAAAGGGGGAAAAAAAAAAAAAACCTGATGCTTGTCTCAGGAGAGTTTTAGAAGATAAAGGTGTGGAAGGACCTTTTTATTTCCAAATAGCCATGTCCTGTGGAAAAAGATGAACTAAAGAACAGAATATTGTGCTCAGAAAATTCTAAGAATCAATTTTGCTGAAGTGTGCACTGTACAAGAATGAGGAACAGGAGAGTAAGCATCAAATTGGTCAATGAAAAAGTAAGCACATACTGATTGTAAAGTGCCAGGCAAATGTTACATATTTCTTTTATCACCTACCTCGGAGAGTGATCATGAGAACCAAATGAACCAAAGCACTGACTGTCATGCCTTGGTTTTGCCATGGGTCATAAGTTTGCTCTCAACTTGATACTTGCAATGAGGGAACTCCCAACCTAGGCACCACTTGTGTCCAGGCACAGAGGTCGAAATCCCTGTAGGTCATGTGGCTGCTGTGGGTTGGGGTGGTGGGCACGTGGGAGGGGTACAAACCCTACCCTTGGCCAAGATCCCACACTTTCGTTTTGCACTGGGCCCTGCAAATCGTGTAGCTGGCCTGTACAGAGACCTAGGCATATGGGGGAAATCCTCTCCGAAGGAAAGGATGAGTTACACTCATCCATCACTGAGAAGGAAGCACAACCCTTCTTAGGCTTCTACAGGTTTTGAAGACAATATATTCTACACAATGGGATACTGCTTTCATTCATTTCTTGGGCCACATTACCACTATGCCTTGCAAACAGAGGGTGATTCAAGCAGCCCAACTGGAAAGTATATGGCACTAGAGGTATCTGCAATGGAGCAAGACGCCATGGGGAGTACATGGCTAGCTTTAGCAGAATCACAGCTGAGACTCCTAGGATTCTGGAGCAAGGCCATGTCATCTGCAGGAGGGAATTACTACATATCATCCAAAAAGTAGCCCCTATGTCCTACTGGGCCAGACAGAGACAAAGCACCTTTTGATGCCTTGCCTTTTGGTGCTCCAGAGATTCTCCCAGGTAACCCCATGACAGTCTAGCTTGCCCATCTACAAGAAGGCCCTTACAAGAGATACATGCTTTGCTGTCCAGTAGCAAATACTGACTCTGTTGCCCTCTTACTGAAGACTCCTGGGAAATCTATTACACTCCCAGGGATGTATTATATCTTCTATCATCAGGCATCATCCTACTGCCCACCACCACACCAGTCCTGGGAAGCATATCTTACCACAACCCCCTTTCCACTTGCTGGCTGACAGCACAGGCCTTAGCTCCAAACTGACCTGTCCCAGGGGCACTAGAGGGTAGGGAACAGGTGCTGGGTTGGGAGCATGCCTGTGAAATTCTTCACAGGCCACATGTAAGCAATATGCAAAGCCCTGTGCCCCTTTCAGCAGCCTTCAGCTGAGTTTGCCAAACCCCTTAAACACTCTCATGGTCATTTACAAGTGGGACTGGATTCCAAAGATAAAAATTGGGGGAGGATCTGACTGATTGACACACATTTCTATTCCAAACTGCTGTTGGTATGTATTAAATTTTGGGGATTTATTTTTGTGAATAAAAGTAGATGGAAACATTGCTTTTCAAATTTACACTTACAAATATTACATAAAGCATCAACATAAAATGTTTTCATCCAAAGAATCATTTAAATTTTTTAAATGATCAAATATTTCACACTGAGAGAAACTGTGGGTTTTCATATGTGTGAAACTAATAAAAATTTTATGTTCCTATTTGAAACATCTCCCTTTAGAGCACCAAAAATAAATCTATAGAAAATCAAATAATGTGTTCATTCTAAAAGAGCATGGCAATGGAGAAAAATCAGAGGTTAAGAACTTAAAATCCTATATCCATCTAGTTTTCTCATTCCTCTGAACTTCCACGTAGGAAGAACTTTTAATCAAGGAGAGAACAGACTTTATGGAATAAAAGTGCAAATGGGTAGAAGAGTAAGCCAGTGAGGAGAACAAAGAATTTACTGGTTTTAGAAGCTGTCATTCCAAGTTCTTAATTAGCTCTGGATAAATGGATTATGGTCTTTGTTTTTCTTTATATTGTATTTAAAAGTGTATTGGGTTTTAAATTAAAATCTGCAGTCATTCTCCTAATCCAATTACAGGGGTTTTTCACCGATGCCTAAGTCATCCTAAGGGCTCCATGGGTGAGTTTAGGGCTTTTATGAATCTTGGGGAACAATACAGAAAATTGCGTTTGTTGTGCCTTTTACTGAAAGGAGAGGAGCTTTTGCCAACTTTTCAAGAGACTGTGAAGTCCCTACACTGCCTCCAAAGATTAGGATCTCAGAAATAGAGTTTAATTAGTATGAATGGTTTGGGGAGAACCACAGTAGTGTCGGGTTTCATGGCTTGAGGGGTGGGCCAGAATCATCACAGCCCATAGTGAAGGGCCGCTCTGGTGAAGACTTCCTACCATGCAGAGGGCTATCAGACCTTTGTACCAGGCCCCGGGCCTGATGTGGAGCACTTGCCACCGCAGTGGTGGAGGCAGAATCAGAACCTTGACCCTAGAAAAAGTGCGATGCAAACACAGGCCTGCCTCTCATCGGACGTCTGGAGGTGTGGCCCTCCTTCTCTCCTCTCCCCAGAGGGCGCGAGGGTGGGGTTCTGGGTAAGCATATGTGCCCTGCACACCCAAACTCTCCTGCAAGGGGGTTGTGTCAAGGTCACGCTGGGGGAAGGGAGAGGAGTGTAAACATCAGAGACTACAAGTGTGATAAGTACTCACGCTTTCCCATTCAGCCTTATTGGTAATAGAGGTGCTGTTTTATAACTCCATGTGTGTGAGCCCACGTCGCCTCTTAGGTAGTTCGAAATTCAGGAGTGGGGAATGAGGTAATGACTCATTATTGTCCTTTCGATTCCCAGCAAGAGTTTCCTAGAAGCTAAATGATTTCATCTCGATCACACATCGAGTAGGTGGTTTGCCAGTAGTAACCACATTTTCCCAATTCCCTCCTTTCCAAAAAAAAAAAAAAAAATTAGTTCCAGAAAACAATCTTAGAAATTCAAAGGTATTATTAGGACAATGGGACGGCTATTTGACATGAGGACTAACACAGAAAATCTTCCCAGGTGTAGTTCACATATTCTTTAAGAAGCGGCTCTAATTTCATTTTCTACTTCAAGTCTAATTTAATTACTGCACATCATTATTTAACGTTCTTAGGCTTCATTTTCATCTGTAAAATGAGGAGTTCAAGCAGATGATCCCCCAAAACCTTCCCAGTGTGAACATTCTCTGTCTTTGAGCCCAAACTGTCTACAAAGACCCGGATTTTTCTTGCACTTATCTACCATACAATTACCACCTTATTCTCCACTCTCTTGTTTTCTACTTGTACCTATAATTTAAGCATTTTACCATAACATTATGCTGTAGTACACATTCTTGCTAGAGAATACCCTTTGCTATCATTTTTTTTCTGCCCAACTCCTATCAAAGCCTCAGGACCTTTTGTTCATCAAACAAAACAAAACAAACAAAAAAAACAAAAACCCAAAAAATGAAAAACAAACAAAAAAACCCCCCATATTAACATAGTAAAAAGGCTAGACATAGCCTGGGCAAAAGTACTTATAATACACAAACCCAACAAAGGACTCATATTGAGAATACATAAAGAATTCTGGGGTGCCGGGTGACTGAGTCAGTTAAGCATCTGAATCTTTTCTTTTTTTAAGGTTTATTTATTTTTGAGAGATAGAGTGAGTGAGCGGGGGAGGTGCAGAGAGCTAGGGGAGCAGAGAATCTGAAGCGTGCGCTCTGCTATGAGCAGAGATGCAGGGCTTGAACTTGCCAACTGCGAGATCAAGACCTGAGCTGAAGTCAGATGCTCAACCGACTGAGTCACCCAGGTGCCCCACGTGTGTACTCTTAATTTCAGCTCAGGTAATGGTCTCACAGTTTGTGAGATCGACCCTCATGTAGGGTTCTGTGCTGACAGCATGGAGTCTGCTAGGGATTTTCTCTCTCCCTCTCTCTCTGCCCCTCCTCGGCTCTCTCTCAAAATAAAGACACAGTTAAAAAAAAAAAAAAAAAAAAGAATTCCTACAAAAGAAAAAGACAATCCAATTTTTTTTTTTAAATTTTTTAACACTTCTTCATTTTTGAGACAGAGAGAGACAGAGCATGAACGGGGGAAGGTCAGAGAGAGAGGGAGACACAGATTCTGAAACAGACTCCAGGCTCTGAGCTATCAGCACAGAGCCCGACGCGGGGCTCAAACTCACGGACCGCGAGATCATGACCTGAGCCGAAGTCGGACGCCCAACCGACTGAGCCACCCAGGCGCCCCAAGACAATCCAATTTTTAAAAACAGACAAAAGAGGCTAACCAAATGACAAACAGGCATAAGGAAAGGTACTCAACTCATCAAGGAAATACAAATTAAAATCACAATGAGATACTACTATCTACTATCAGAATTGCTACAAAGTTTAAAATTTGTTTTAATGTTTATTTATTTTTGAAAGAGAGAGAGAGAGAGAGAGAGAGAATGCAAAGCTCTAAGCTGTCAGCACAAACAGAGCCCAATGTGGGACTCGAACCCACAAACCACGAGATCCGACCTGAGTCGGATGCTCAACTGACCGAGCCACCCAGGTGTCCCAGAATTGCTAAAGGTTAACAGTAGCAAGGATTAGCAAAGCTGTGGAACAATTGGAAAACTCAAACGTGCTGGTAGAAGTATGTACTGGTTTTGGAGAACAGTTTAGCAGTGTCATCTAAATCTAAGCACGCATTTGCCCTATGATCGGCCATTCCATTCCTGGAAGAAATGAGTGCACATGTCCAGGAAAAGACACGCACGGGAGTTTTCACAGCCATGTTATTCATAATAACCGAGAAGCGGGAAACAATCCAATGTACATCAATGGGATAAAAGAGAAATAAAATGTGGTATATTTGTATAATAGAATATGACACAGCAATGAAAAAAACTGAAAACTGCTATGCCAAAAAAGGAGGGGGGATGGTGAATCTCAGGGACATTTATATTGAGCAAGAGTCAAAAGAGTACATACTGTATTAATGGATTTGTTTGAAGCTCACATAAAGGCGCAGTTAATCAATTGTGTTAGAAATCAACAGTGAAGAGTATTTACTGGGAACGAGAATGAGGGACCTTCTCGGTTGCTAGAGTTGTTCTAAATCTTGATCTGGGCGATAGTTTTAAACAATTATGCGGATGTAAATGTTCATTGAACCATACATTTGAGATTTGATTTTAACACACTGTACTACATGTATGTTGTACTTCCATTTGAACAAGACAGTTAGAAAAGCCCAGACTCACAAAATAATATTCCAGAGAATTAAATGAAGAATATTCTACTCTCTGCTTTCTTGAAATGGTCCCAGTTTTACTCTTGAATGAAAGCAGATCTACATATATTCTCAACCGTACTGTGTACCTTAGCCTCTATTTAGAAATTTACAAGGGGGGGAGGCGCCTGGGTGGCTCAGTCGGTTAAGTGCCAGACTTTAGCTCAGGTCATGATCTCGCGGTTCGTAAGTTTGAGCCCCGCGTTGGGGTCTGTGCTGACAGCTCAGAATCTGGAGCCTGCTTCAGATTCTGTGTCTTCCTCTTCTTTGCCCTTCCCCCCACTCGCACTCTGTGTCTCTCTCTCTCTCAAAACTAAACATTAAAAAGATTTAAAAAAAAGAAATTTACTGAACTGTGTTTTATAATTATCTCCTATTTTATGTGGAAGGCTTTATATGAAACAAGGTGAAGTCTGATATTATTTTACTAAAGAATATTGTTTGAAAAAAAAACGAATATTGTTTGAGGACATGTTCTATCATTTCTCCTTTATGGGGAAACACTGGAGAGAATTCTGTCAGTGCTCAGGTCAGGAAAGCTGCTTCTCTTGAGCAACTGATATGTTTTTATCTGATGGATGCTGTTAATCCTGTAGCTGAACTTCCTGGTGGTCAGAACAAAAAGGGAAAACCTCACATCCATTTGCTTGTTCCTCTTTTCTGCCTTTCCGCCACCCTCTTTTAGAACTCTCTGGAATGTTTTTATCCCTGGCTCCATTTTACCTCTATGCTTATTTTCTCTACACCTTGGAGTCTTTGTATTTTCTCATATTGTACTATTCATTATTGTCCCATGTGGCAACGACTACAAATGCTTTGTTTTAAACCAACACTGAGACCAACAGATAGAAAAAAATATACAGATGCATGTACAGACACATACGTAAAGGAGGGCATCATGGTTAAATCCTGTTCTGCTCCCTAATCTTTTCACATAAACCTATTTCATCTCCTTAACTACACTATACGCGCCTTGGGGCTGGCCCATGGGTGACTTTTTAAAGAGTCTCAGGTAGACAATAGGGGCAGAGGCAGTGCCATTTGACTGCTTCCGTGCAATTATAGCTAATGGCAATGGTTTCAGATCATGTGACACGGAGCATGAACACATTTTTGAACCATGAAAGAACTCTTGCTCTAGGCCTGCAAAAACTCGCACACCATTTGGCAATTGGGTTATTTTAATTATAATGTCACAGTGAACGACGCGTATTTTAATCAACTTCAGTTGACAATGCTGCAACCACATCACAGTTGATGCTGATTCCAAACCATCTAAAGAATTACTTCCAGGTTTTAAGCACTGGCAGCCTAACTCGGCCAGTTAGAAGCGACGCCTGCCCAGCTGCTTCCTGAGCCTGACCCCGCAGGATCCAGGCCTTGTCATTAGAAAGATTTTGAGGAGCAAGGTGCTAGGCCAAGTGTGATCTCCAGGACTGGATCCCAGGCCCCGGGGAGTAAGCACCTCCCAGAGGCTACGCTTTTCTAAGCAATTTTCTAAACTACTGGCAAGAATTTAGCTTCTCTGCCCTTCAGCATAGTCAGCAAACAGCACCAAAGTTTTGCTTGGCACTTCCTTTTGACAACATCTTACAGTTTACACAGCTGGCCCTCTATTATAAAAGTTGCGGGTGACCTTTAGTACATAATAATGCCTTCAACTTTTGAGAAGCTGGTTGCCATTTTTGCCCACTGACCACAAGACTTCCTGAGGGGAGATGATTCTCCACCATTAAAACTGACTGACAAGATTTCTTGATTTGCTTAATTAAGTAACCATGGGGTAGCTAACGCTGGAATAGCTATTTCGGAATTAAACCTTCCTGGTTCGTTGTGTTAATATTACTCGGCACGGTAAACAGGACCATCAAAGCTTTTATAATTTATGTCTTCAACGAGACCATTAGAAAATGAGCTGTTTATAAACAGATACTTTAAGATTGGTGATAAACGTTGAGAATATTGGATATGCCAATACCAACGTTTACAGAAAGCAGAAACAGTTTGAAAAGAAGCATTTAAAGGGCTGTGTATTGCATATCATACAGAGTTGACCCTTGAATAACATGGAGGTTAGAGATGCCAACCCTCCCCCCATGAAGTTAAAATCCACATATGACTTTTGTTTGACTCTCCAAAACTTAACTACTAATAGCCTACTATTATGTTGTTATTTTATTTTTGAGATAGAGAGAGAGAGAGACAGACAGTATGAATGGGGAAGGGGCAGAGAGAAAGGGAAACACAGCACTAACAGCCTCCTATCGATGGGAAGCCTTACTGATAACATAAGCAGTCGATTAATTTTGTATGTTATATGTATTATATAACGTATTCTTACAATAAAGTAAGAGAAAAGAATGTTATTTAAAAAATATAACGAAGAGAAAATGCATTTATAGTACTTCCCTGTATTGATCCAAAAAATCTGTATATAGGTGAACCTTCACAGTTCAAACCCATGTTATTCAAGAGTCAACTATATAAATGAGAGAAGGATATGATTTAGGGAGTTTATAAGATGAGCCTTTGAGAAACTGTTGAGTAATTATGTTTTAAAATATGTTTTAATGAAAAGTTTTAACATGTTTAAGAAATAGCTTCAGAAGCAAAGATTAACTGGAAAAGAATCCACAATTTGAAACGCTATCTAGCAGAGAAACTTGTACCCGTTGAAACATAAAGATTTTTCACTGCAGAAGTGATTCGCGTGTTGTAAAGCATCACTGACCAGAAAAGACGGCACCGAGAAAAGGAATGAGAATCGTATGTGAAATTTAAGAAACAAAACAAACGAGCAAAGGAAAAAAAGAGAGAGAGAGAGGCCAAGAAACAGCCTCTTAACTTTAGGGAACAAACTGATGGTTACCAAAGGGGAGGGTGGTGGGGGGATGGGTAAAATAGGTGATGGGATGAAGGAGGGCACTTGTTGTGATGAACCCCAGGTGTTGAATGGACGTGTTGGGTCACTATACTGCACACCTGAAACTAATATAACACTGTTTACTGGAGTTAAAATGTTAAAAAAAAAGAAAGGGAATGAGGAGTTACAATGTGTGAGCAGCTACTTCAGTCAGATGCCACTGAGCCTTCTTGGGGGGGGGGGAAGGGCATGTGGAGTAGGTCACGCTTCTGACACTCAAACAATTAGTGAATAAATGTCTGGGTCAGTAAAACAATACTGGGTACAGTCTTGTACTATAAACTCTAGGAGAAACCTAAGCAGTCATCTGGTCCCACCTCTTTATTTTAGAATATAAAGTGCCAAGGGCCAAGTGGCCTCCCCAAGACCGTACAGCTGATTAGTGGCTGCGGTAGGACTAGAACCCAGGACTTCTGCTTCCTGGGTCACTACTTTTTGCAGGTCACCAGGTTGTCTTTTTTTATTTCTCAAAAAAGGCAGCAAGAGAAAAAAGGAGTGCTGTTTGAGGAAGCTGAATTCTGGTTATTTGCAGGACCAGGAGGAAATGGGCTCTCCATTCTGATGAATAAGGCTCAAAGAGAAGGGTCTTTTTAATCAGAGACTAAGACGGGTTGTTATGGGCTGAATTTTGCTCTCCCCACCCCATCCCCCAAATTCATACCCTGGAATCCTTAACCCCCAGTACCTCAGAGTGCGACTACGTGTGGAGACAGGAGTTTTAAAGAGGTAATTAAGGTTAAATGAGGTCACATGGAAGGGCCCCAACCCAATATGACTGGTGGCCTTATAAAACCAACAGATTAGAACACAGGCACAGGGGGAAGACCATGTGAAGTCACAGGCAGAAGACGGCCATCTCCAAGCCAAGGAGAGAGGCCTCACAAGAAACCAACCCTGCAGACACTTTGATCTTAGGCATCTAGCCTCCGGAATTGTGGGAAAATACATTTCTGTTGTTTAAGTCACACAGTGTGGTGCTTTGTTCTGGCAGGCCCTAGGAGTGAACTAATATACACGTATTGGCACCTTCTGCCTCTACGTGTCAAAATAAAACCTGCAATCCCAAATCCAGTTACATGGTGGTTACCAACAGTAGACGAAGGTGTAAAATGTATGTTGTTTGCTATGGCTACTTAGCTTATTGAACATAGCCAATTTATACAATTTTTAATTTTTTTTTAAATGTTTATTTTTGAGAGAGAGAGACAGAGCGTGAGCAGGGGAGGGGCAGAGAGAGAGGGAGACATAGAATCCGAAGCAGGCTCCGGGCTCCGAGCTGTCAGCACAGAGCCCCACGCGGGGCTCGAACTCGTGGACTGCAGGATCATGACCTGAGCTGAAATCGGACACTTAACTGATTGAGCCACCCAGGCACCCCTACAATTATTTTAACTCAAATCCACCTTTCTACTTCATTTTTTTAAGTTTATTTATTTTGGGGGAGGAGGGGCAGAGAAAGAGAGAGAATCCCAAGAAGGTTCTGCGCTGCCAGTGCGGGTCTCCATCTCACGAAGCATAAGATCATGACCTGAACCGAAACCAAGAGTCAGACGCTTAACCAACTGAGCCACCCAGGTGCCCCTGTCTTTCTACTTTAGAAGGAAAGCTGACTTGAATGTACCCAGCATCTAGTTAATACCAACCAACATCCGCAGGAGAAGGAACTATTGGACCCATCTTCTTCTGGATGACAACCATCGCCTATCAGGAACTATGATTCCTGAGCAGGACGGTAGATGGGTTTCAGTTCAAGTGCCAGCTGTAATCCATATCAGTAGCTGACTGAAATGTCATGCTTAAAACTGATTCCAAGAGGGAGTCTGGGTTTAGGAATAGTGTCTGAAGTAATGCCTGTGGCAGTAACTGCCATGGGCACAGGAGGGGCGACGGGAGCACATCCGCCCCAAAGAGTAGACCATCCAAATGCACATCTGTTAAAGAAGTACTAAGAAACACGTTGGCCACCTTTTATGTTCAATTATTTTTGAAACTTGTCTTAATAGACTAATAATGGATATAGCATATTTTCAATGGAATTAGGATATGGAGAAGAGATGGCAGCAGGGAGAGGGAGGAATCATCAGTCCTCAGCAGAGGACATCCCCTGCCCGCAGAATGATAATGTGAGAGTGCACCAACACGCACACCTCTGTCCCACAGGAACAGCCGCACCCTTCTGCTACCCCACAGTCTTACCCTTTCCTCCACTCACCAGCCTCACGACTCTGCCTCCGTGACTGACGTATACTCTCTTTTTATTTACTTTTGAGAGAGACAGAGCATGAGTGGAAGAGGGGCAGAGAGAGAGAGAGAGAGAGGGAGACACAGAATCCGAAGCAGGCTCCAGACTCTGAGCTGTCAGCACAGAGCCCAACACGAGGCTTGAACTCACGAACCACGAAATCATGAGCTGAGCCAAAGTCTGACGCTTAACCGACTGAGTCACCCAGGCGCCCCAATGACTGACGTACACTCTTAACAGCTCAGAAGATTGGAATTATATTGGTGTAGGTTATCAAGTAAATAGGAATATAATAGCCAATGGTGTACAAACAGCAAAATCGTCCACAGGAATTTATACCTTTCTTACTACATAAAAACACCACGGGGAATTAACTACTAATAGACAACTGTGTCATCCAAGCTTTCTGAAATACTTCTGATTCAATACTGCATGTAAAATCACTTTATTCCCACTGGAGAAGAAAAGTATTTTCATTTTTTGAACATTTTCAATATTGTGTGTTTCATTATATATCATACATTATATTTTTCCAAGTGAAACTTCCTGTAGCGAATTTCAAGAGGCTCGTTTGTCTATACAGGGTTGAATTGGACCAATTACAGAAAATCTCAAAATAAAATGCAGTTTTGCTTTTTTTAAACCTTCATTATAAATTATAATTATAGTATTGAGGCAGAATAGCTTTGCACATAATTTCAAAGCTTGGCTTCGTAGATCTGAAATTAGATAGTGCTTCATTTCCTAGATTCCAAACAAACCTCAGAAACACCAAAACTGTAAGACAACAACAAAAATACAAAAGCTGCTGGCCCCTTGCATATAGAAATGCTTTACACTATAATGAATTCTAGTTTGCTTATTTCTTTAGATTACACAATTTTTCCCTCATGTAATCAATGTGTTATTTTAAGCAATTCCAACCATGTAACAATAATGCCATATTATTTAAATGGAGATTCAATAATAGGTTACCAAGAAAATTCTTTTTACTTGTTCATTCCAATTATTCTTATGGCCTCAGCAAAGTACACCCTAGCCAAAGTCAGTATTCTTTCAAGTAAAGCACAGAGGCAAAAGAATTTTAAGAAAAGTAGACCATTAGCTTCAGTCACCATATAACATTTGTGAATAATTTGCTCAGTTTCAAAAAGTGCAAGAAAAATGCTGCACATTTGCAATCTGGTGAAAGGTAAATGAAGACAAGGCCTGGAGCAAAGCCTTACATGCCAAGGGCTAGAAATGAAGTGCATACACAGCTGCTTTAAGTCAAGCATTTATAATCTCAAATATGTAGAAGGAAAACACCCTGTAAATAACAGAATTAAGCATGAGAAGCACATATGTGAATATTTTTAGGCCAAATTCAATAAAATATTCATTAAGTAAGTTAACAGACAAAAACCGAACCAGAAGTTTTGAAATTTGTGTGAGGTTCCTTCTGTTTCTCAAGGCCAAAGCCATAGAGTATTTACAAACACGGCAACAGAAGACCCCTAAGTAGTCTGTGAATATTTTCTGTGCTTCTGGAAGATACCACAATACTACAGAACGTAGTTAGGCAAACCACTAACTCAAGGCTGATGACCTTGCAAATTTATGCTTTTTTTTTAAAAAAAGGAAATTGAGAAAAGCAAAATCCACACATTAGAGGGATAAACATTAGTGGGTTCTCTAAAATTCACTGCTATAAAAGATAATTCTTTTCTGCAATAAAATGCTTGAAATCTTCAAAATTACTATGACAAGGTTTGTGGGGTTTCTTCCACAATAAAAATAACAGCTAACAAACTGTGGCAATAGCTCTGATTTGATGTAAAATTTATTTTGGGAGTTCAATAAAGTTTAGTTCTAGGAATACTGGAACTACTAGCATTTTAATTTTAGCTTTAAGTCAACATTCTATGGCGATTCCTTTCTCTTCCCTAACATAATTAACCCCTCCGGAGTCCTCTATTTAAAAAAAAATCAATCAAAATGACAAACATAATTCAATAATTAGTGAATATGAGTGGTCCTCCCTGGTGAGCAGGCGATATCCCATAGTTTCCTCCCAACTCCCACTGTGAGAGGGGATGCCCTACCGGGAGATCATCCCAACAATGGCCCCACAAGCAATGAGGGTGCTTTGTTCACTTGATTATAGACTCTCCAAGTAAAGGTTTGCAATGGGTGAGAAGTGAATTATTGCTCTTAAACAGGAGTTTTATTCTGATATTGCTAAAAGCCAAACCCAGATTTTTACATGTTTAAATTAGCTTTGAAAAAAATCACGAATTGAGACACTATGTCTATTTTTTTTTTAACGTTTCAGTGAATAATTTTAAAGAAGAGGCCATATAACTGAACTGAACTATGTAGAAGCAAGTCTGATAATCCCCAATGCCCATAAAACTCAACACCTGCAGCCTATGTAATAAATCAGTTTGTGAATCTAATTGCTCTCGTTCTGCGTGCTTCCATGAGCCTGTATAGCTAAGCTAACACCATTGTCACAGCCTTAATCACAGCCAGGTTTATTTTTGTTGGCAGCCTTATGCAAATCATTGTCTTATGGGTCTTTGCACTTAATTCACTCAGATTATACCCTGATACCAAAAACAGATTGTAAAACAGGAAGGGATCTTTGAATTGTTTAATTAACTATGAGTTGTAATTTCTATTTATATCTAACTGAAATGTTATAGCTCAAACTGTGTTAAATATTCATAGGAAAACAGATTATTCTGTTTCTAATTTAAAATACTTAAGCTTGCTGTAATTTAGAAGTTACAGTTACCCACAGAAAGAATATATCAGCATTTTTTTAATGTTTTAAGCCAATTTCTCCTATTCTGTGAACTAACCTCTGGAACTAAAATTCATCAACAAAACACTAATTTACTAAACGGTACCTTAGTGGCCTAAAAGAATTGCGGCAACTTCAAAATGGTCCCCCAATTTACCCTCTGTCTTTAAATCTTACCACACAGTCTTTTCAGGGAACCACAGGGAAACCAATTGTATCAGTCAATTACCGCCAATTATTGTTGGTCGATTAAATTCGCAAGAGCCATAAAATCTGATATCTATCCCACATTGTTTACCTTTTTCACTTTTTCCAGCATGGTAAACTGTCTACAAAAGAAAAGGGGGAAAAAAAAAAAGAAGGTAGAAGGGCCACCAATTAAAATCTAATCACATTACAGTCTGTTGCCCAGGAGGGAGCCATTGCCTACTGGCACCAAAATAGTCTTGTATTTAGATTAGAATTACTTTCAAACTTTTCCTTTTCCCATTGTGACCATCCCGGTCCCAGAACCACTCTGAGGCTAATATTTTCATACCCACTGAGAAGTGGGTGAGAAAGGAAGAAGAGTACAGATCTTCCTCAACTTATGATGGGATTGCTTCCCCATAAACCCATTGTAAGTTGAAAATATCAAAAGTCAAAAATGCATTCGATATTCTTAACTTACCAAACATCGTAGCTTTAGCCTAGCCTACCTTAAACACGTGCAGAACACTTGTGTTAGTCTGCAGTTGGGCCAGATCATCTAACACAAAGCTTACTTTGTAAGGAAGTGTTGAATATCTCATGTGATTTGTTGAATACTTTACTGAAAGTGAAAGACAGAATGGTTGGATGGGTGCAGAGTGACTGGAAGCATACTGATTGTCCACCCTCACGATCACATGGCTGGTCGGGAGCTTCCGCTTGTTACCACGACCCAGCATCACAAGAGAATATCTACCCCAGAGAGCTAGCCTGGGAAAAGATCAAAATTCAAAATTGGAATTACGGTTTCTACTGAATACATATTGCTTTATCATCATCACCACGAAGTCCAAAAATCCTAAGTCAAACCACCGTATGTTGGGGCCTGCTGCACAGGAAAACACCTTTTCGTTCCTTCCAAGAACATCGACAATCGGTTGACATAGTGTTTATGAGTATTAGCTATCAAACCATACTCTGCCCCCCAGACCACATGGCTAGAGAGGCTCCCCGCAGGGGCACTCTCCGGATCTCTCTTCACATTTGAGCAGAGAAGAGTTCCAGAGACCATATGAGAAGTCAGGGAAGACCTCTTCTCCCACTGGGAAATCAATCTCTCTGTCTGTTAAAGTATATACAATCTACGTTAATGTTAGAAAGGCAGCGATAGGACTCAGAAGGTCACTTGAGTCAGTCATCGGAGACTATACTGGGGTCATGAGGAGCACTGGAAAAATATGTCCAAAAAGAATGATCATTCATTAGACTTAAAATGTCCATCACCTTCATGCCACTGTTGAGCCGTGAACCGGAAGCATCCTCCTGATGAAAGCATCCATTATCCTCCCAAACAGGAACCAGGTTGTTGTTTGGCAGGTTTCATTTAGACAAAGACAAAATGTCTTCTGTCAGCTCTAGAAGGAGAAGCAGAATCTACATAGAACAGGCTGGCCCTCAAGGACACTGGGATACAATTTCATCCAGGATGTAGCTGTGGAGTGTGGAGCTGGAGACCCTCTGCCCAGGGATTTCCCTCAGACTCTAAATAATATCCACCAGCACATACGGTCTAATTAAACTTCTGTGTGAAAAGTAGATTTACCACTAGAATCAGACTCTCAGCAAATCTGGCTGGTCCTTCGCCCGCAATGACTTCTCTTCACATGCCTTCAGTTTTACACTGAGCACATACTCTATGATAATATATAACAGTGGACTGCCTACTCGATGCCAGATACCGACTGTCCTAAAGCCTGACATTTATGCCTCACACAATCCTGTGAAACAGGTGCTATGATCCCTAATTCACAAATGCAGAAACTGAGGCACAGAAGCTCTAATAACTTTAACTAGAGATCAATCATTAAAAAAATGACAGAGCTAGAATTGAAAGCAGTCTGATTCCAGAACCTGCTCAGAGCCATTATGCTAGGCTAAGCATATGAAAATGAATAAGATTTTGTCCCGGCCCACTGGGAGACCAGAGAATTTTTGCCTGCTTGTTTACTGGCTTGTTTGCAGGAAGAGGAGGTTGTTGAAAGTCATAGAAAGCTCCAGAAATTATTTAAATGGAGTGTAATAGGACTACAACAGATTTCTGAATAGGGCATCTCACTCGATATGGAATACAAAACATGGAGTAAGAAATGGGCTGAGATGTTGCCGAAAGGTTGAAATGGTCAGGCCATGGAGAGCTTCCCATGCCAAACACATTGGGATTTAACTGTGGTTTAGTAAAATTGCCTTTAGATAGGTTATTCCGGCTGCATATCATAGTTAGATATGAAAGGTGCAAGAATGGAGGATAGATGGCTAAACTGTCAATTACTGCAATAATCCATTCAAGGAAATTTAAGAAGCAAATTCACTGAACTAAAGTGGTGGCAACAGGGATTCGGCAGCAGATTAAGAATTATTGTGAGGGGCGCCTGGGTGGCGCAGTCGGTTAAGCGTCCGACTTCGGCCAGGTCACGATCTCGGGGTCCGTGAGTTCGAGCCCCGCGTCGGGCTCTGGGCTGATGGCTCAGAGCCTGGAGCCTGTTTCCGATTCTGTGTCTCCCTCTCTCTCTGCCCCTCCCCCGTTCATGCTCTGTCTCTCTCTGTCCCAAAAATAAATAAACGTTGAAAAAAAAAATTAAAAAAAAAAAAGAATTATTGTGAAAGTAAAACTGGCAGAATCGGATGGATTGGATTTAAAAATAAGGAATTGCAGGTGGCAATAAAAGACGACTGTCACGATGAAATGGGAGTGTAACAGAAATATACAATAAGGTCAGTTTCAGGCATGTTGAATGAGTTCTCCATGTTCCATGCACAAGCGATGCCCAGAAAGCATCTGAATGTATGAGTGTGACCTTCTGGGTAGAGGTCTGAAGATAAATGTGTGAGAATATCATATTGATACATTTTTCTAACTCACTGCAACGACCTTAAAAGAAAAAAAAAATTAGATACACTGCCAGGGAACAAATATGCATAAAAGCAACCTAATTTGAAAGACTGGCCTCTATGTATGGGGAAAATAGAAACCAGGCTTGGCTTACAACTTCTACTGCTGTCAGAAGCTACCACACCTCATAGCTAGGAGATGACTTCTTGTGGCATCTTCAGGATTATTCTTGTGGATTTTGTATCCCCTCCTCAGAATGCTCTCTCCCCTTCTCCACTTTGCTGCAGGCACTGCTTTGTCCTTTTTCTTCCTAATTTTCCAGTGGTGTCTCAATCCCTGCTTTTGGAATCTTCCTGCTTTCTCTAGAAGTCGGGTGTATATCCATAGTAAAAAAGAAAGGAAATGATCTGCCACGAATCAGTATTTACTATGAGTAAGCCACTAAGTGATTACATTCACACAGACATACGTGTCTTCTTTAATCTTGGTATTTTTACATACTCGTTTCAATTAAGTCCGTGATCCAAGATTGAGACGAAATAGTCTATACTCTGCATTTTATTCCCAATTCGCTACAGCATCCACATTTTTGTTCACACACATACACACAGGCACTTTCATCATGACTTTATTTTCTATGCTATAAAAAGCAAAGACCTTTAAAAATAATATGGGTCCCTCATCTCAGCTGCACATTCATAATCTTTACATTTTATCATCCCCAAACTTGGGCCAGATAAAAAGAGTTCCAGGGGTGTGGTCTGATGAGGTTGAGAGATCCTGCGCAAAAACTATCCCTAATCTGTGCCCACTTCTACTTATACGTACATCCCAACTTTGGCCTCCACTTAGCGTCAAGACATAAAAAGGTCACTATTAAAATGTAAATATGTCATCTGGACTAATAACTCATCCAGCCATTAAGTTTCGTTAGCACACTGGAATGAACTTCTATTAACTCACAAGTTACATAATGTGACTTTAAAAGAATAATATGGTATATTAAACTTAGGTAGTGAGACAGAAGGAAGAGAATGATGCAGAATAAGAAGCAAAGTCTGGGAAAAAAGGAAAGCGGGGGTTCTTGTGGGAGGAAAATGTCAAAAGCAGAAGGAATAAACACATTTGCCTAGAGCAACTTCGCCCAGATGATGAAAAAGCGCTTTCACTTTTGAGTCTCTGTTTTCTGAGCTGACTTAAAACATGGTCATTATTTGCCTGAAATCCTCCAGGAAACTTTGAATTAAATATGTACATATTGTACTAGTTATCTTAGAAATGTGATTGGGCTGCAATTATGTCAGTAAAGCTCTAACTACCAAAAGAAAATTGTATGGCATCCTCTATCATGCCTGGACAAATTTAGATGATTGAAAGCATAAACCAGGCCATATTTTATACTACATCTATGTAAAGAAAAGCAGGAAAACTCTTAGCTCGTGCATGCTGCATGCTAAAATAACTTTGGGACGTTACAGCGCAAGAAGCATGTTCCGTGGGGAAAATGGACACTGAAATACAGTAGCGATCCTGCCTGCTGCAGCTACACAGAGTCAAGGTCATAGTCCACTAGCAAGCACTGTAGAACTCCATATGGTTTTAAAAACCCAGCCTGTAATTCAGTTTCTCTGGAAATGGCAAATATTGTACACTTAACCCTTTTAGCTATGGAAGCCGTCTCCTAATTCTCAGGCTCAAATTCTGGCGAACCGTGCAAATGTGTTGGGGTGTTTGCAGCCGGAGAAACAGCAGGGTCTGCACCTTGTCTCTTTCGTACTATAAATTTTCACACCCAGTAAAGCTTTCCATTCTCGCGCCTACCAGCCCTATCCTTCATTTCAGGACATATGCGTTTCAAAGTTCCTCGCATGCTACCCGATACATATTAGGTACCCGATAAATATTTGTCAAATCTGAACCCAGGAAAAGAAAAAAAACAATTTAAGTAGATCTCTAAAAAAGCTCAATCGCTGGGACCTTCACATAATGCAATGCCAGATTCTTTCTGTCCCTCTCTGATATTCTAGAAGACCAGATGGTACAAAAAGGTTTTGATGAACACTGGAATGCCAGATCTGTGAGTTGTGATTACTTTCGCTGCTGTGCAAATCTTACACCTGGCCTTCAGGTAGTTTTCTTTCTCACTGTGCTCCACATATTCCTTTTACGGGGAGAGAAACTACCTGTCTTCCTAGATCTCATCACCGATACTGGGAGGATTAGAATTTAGTCTAATTCTGTGTCATGCGTGGGGTTGCCAGATTTCGCAAATAACATAGGATGCCCAGGTAAATTTTAATTTCAGATCAACAATGAGTAATTTCAGTATAACTGTATTCCGTGAAACATTTGGGACATACTTATACCAAAAACTTTACTTGTTGTTTGTCTGAAATTAAAACTAGACGTCCTCTATTGTATCCGGCAATACTAGTCATTCGATAAAATCATAGATTATGACTTAGATTTTAACACTTTATCGGTAAGGAGGCTGAAGCATGGAGATAAAGAGATCTGTATAACTCAAACTGGCTTCTAAACCCCCAGTCAGGAGCTCGTCTACAATCTTGCCTCTTTATGAAAGCATCTGGTTAACATTATTCACTTGCCTTTATTTAGTGGATTAGATCTCATCACAGGCTCCCCAAGTATATGGGGTATTTTTATTATAACTGAATGGTGGATTCTGCCCATACACCCAATTAAAACAAAAATTTTTTTTATAATAAACTTGTTAGCTAACTATTACCTTCATTGTATTACCTCTAATATTTAATTATAATTGCTTCTCTCTATATATATTTCTTTCTAACAAGAATATATATATATATGTATATATATATATATATATATATACACACACACACATATACATACACACACACACATATATGTGTATGTATATATATTCCTTGAAGTCAGGAACTCTATTCATTTCCTCAGTGACTAGCACAGGGTCCTGGCTCACAGTAGCTTTTCATTAAATACTTAATAAATCTAAAGACAGTTAAACAAACAGTTTACATTTATTTATTTTTAAGAAACAGAGTGAGACAAAGCATGAGCGGGAGGGGCAGAGAGAGAAGGAGACACAGAATCCGAAGCAGGCTCCAGGCTCTAAGCAAGCGGTCAGCACAGAGCCTGATGCGGGGCTCGAACCCATGAACCGTGAGATCATGACCTGAGCCGAAGTCGGACGCTCAACCGACTGAGCCACCCAGGTGCCCCAAAACAAACAGTTTAAACAGACAGGTAATTTTCAGAGTGGAAGAGACAGGCTTTGGTATTCCCAAAATAAACATGGGAAGACCAGAATGTACATCCATCCTTGAGGTCCATATACCTTGAACAAAGAAACACACTCTTTCACAAAGTAATCCTTGAGGTACTGTGATAATTGATTTCAGACGTGAATCTGACTGGCCACAGAGTGCCATGCTACACATTATTGCTGGGTGTGTCTATGAGGGTGTCTCTGGAGGAAATTAGCCTTCGAGAGAGTGGACCCAATGAAACAGATTGTGTTCCCCAATGTACGTGGGCATCACTTCATTCATTAAGAACCTGAAGAGAGCAAAAGGTAAGGGAGGAAAAAACTTGGTTCTTTATTCCTGCCTCACTGCTGAGCTGGGACATCTCATCTCACCTTCTCCTGCCCTCAGACTAGGATTTACACGATCAGCTCCCCTGGTTCATGGGCCTTCAGACTCCGAACTTCAGACTGAATTACACCACAGGCTTTCCTGGGTCTCCGGCTTACAGACAGCACATCATGAGACTTCTCAGGCTCTATAGACACATGAGCCTATCCTCTCTCTCTCTCTCTCTCTCTCTCTCTCTCTCTCTCTCCCTATATATATATATATATATCTCCATCGTATATCCATCCATCACACTGGTTTGTGTTTTGTCTCTCTGGAAAACTCAATAAAATAACCACTGTCAGAATAAATATGTTCACATACATTACACAGTCTTTGGTGCTAGTCTGATGTTAGAAGTACTACTTCTATAACAAATGATTACTAGCATTAATGATTAATAATGTACCCAATATCCCCACAAAACACAGCAAGATCTGGACTTTAATCCAGTTGTCTCCGGTTCCAACCCCATGTGCTTCACTACCACTCAGCAGAGGTCCCACTGGTGGACTCACATCCCAATGATGCTTCCATTGTTGGATTTTCCAGTATCAGCTACTCCTTAAAATGAGAGACACTTAAATTATATCAAAAGTTTTTATAGGTAACATGATCACTTCTTTAAATAAGTGTTTTTATTTATGTCACTTTCTATGAAATCATCTTTTAGGAGGTAAATGTGTCCATGTACTTGCTTTGCTGGGTATCTCTTTCTGGTTGAGAGACAAATAGTACAGGTCACATTTTCATTTGCTGTTACTCTTAAGAATTTTAATTTAAAAGTGTAACCCAATAGAAATAGAATCACTGACTGAATTACTAATCATAGAAGGATTTTCGGGTCTGTATAGCTTGCATTTAAGTGTAAATGAGCCTAAAGTCATCAAGAAAAACTTTCAAATTAGTAAATCAAGGGAATTAAAAAATATGCACAATATGGGTTTATTTAGATTTTTCAAGTCCCATTTTAAGATGACCATCAATTGCTTTGCAAACCACAGAATGAATTTTCCATTATTCTCTCCTCGATGGGTATTTTTACCACTGAAACTCCTAGGTAAGGCAACATACATATTTTTCATCTCTTGTAAAGGAAAATCTTCTGAAGTGTATTCACGGAGAGAGACACAACATTTTTTCTTTATCTTTACCATCATAAAGTTCACTGGATTTTGCTCGCTTCAAGTATTCCAGGACTTACTTTCATCTCAGTTCTCAGACTTTACTGTGCATCAGAATCAAGCTGAGATGCTTCTTAATGCAGACTTCTGGTCTCTGTCTCTAGAGATCCTGCTTTAGTAAATCTGGGGTGGAGGGCCCAGTTCTTCATCATAACAAAGGACGTGGTTCTTACACAGGGGGACCAGAGACCCCATTTCAAGAAACCTGGATTTTCGTCTTCCACTGTGATACTTCCCACGAAAGTAAAATAAAATGAAGATTTATGCACTGGTTCTCAACCTTGGCAACACATCAGAATCACTAGGTCTGGAGCTCGGCCAGGTGCCCTAGGTGATTGGATCTAGAGTCAAGGGGGAGAACCACTGGCTCGATAAATACGAGGAATGAGTAGAGAATACTGTGACACATTTCTATATGTTGCTCACGGAATAAGTCTTCACAAAACTTTTAGTTAGGAGTAACAACACCAACAAAAACACTTCTATGAAATCTCTTCAGCTTTCATTCTGTGGCCACTTGGGACAGGAATAGGTGATGCTTGGGGTGACCACCCACATAAGAGAAGCCATGCTTTCTTCAGATTTTTGTGAGCTGCAACAGCCACAGCTACCTGAGAGAACCCAGCCAGCTGCCTCCTGAAATACTGGTCCCTCAAATGCCTTAGAAACCACAAAAGCAGAGTTCATTTGCACAGCCAGCTTTATTATCCCTCCCCCTTTCCCATTTTGATGATTTTATGTTAAGATACACTTGATCTTAGCCAAAAGGCCAAGAAGCGATATTGTGTATCACAACAGAGGCAGCGAAGAAGAGGAATCTTCATTCGCTCTCACACAAAGCATCAAACCCCCACCATCATGAGGAGGTATGTCGAAGGAAGATCCCAAGCCAGAACTATTTGGGAAAGGAAAGAAGTTGACTTGCAAAGAAGGTTTGCGAAAAAAGGCCGGCATTTGGAAGTACCAATTCAAGGCTCCATTTAATTTGTGAGTTGGGTCCGCTAAGGTAGCCCTGGTTTTATGCGTTTGTTTACTTGCCTCACGTGCAAAGCATTCTTTTCTCCAACTATGAGACATGACGTATATCCTTATTCGCTACTACAACAGGAAGGCAGATATTGCAGAAGTTTCTTCGCAGATGTGTGTGTGCCCATGAACCCTGGTCGTGGTACTTTCGCAATTTTAATTATATTACATAAAATACACTCTGTACATGAAAAGAGTTTGTTGTTGCTGGTGCTTGAAAACTGATCTTAGTGCTTGTGAAAAGATTGTTGATAAAAGCAAATTATGATATTTTCTGTACCATATGCCAGCATAAATTCCAAATGGATTAAGGATTCAAATGTAAAAAATGAAATCATAAAATTACTAGAGAAAGTTATTGTGGAGAATTACCTTAAAAGCTTAAAGTGGGAAAGGCTTCTCAAACCAGGAATCCAAGTCTTAGACCCATAGAAGAAAAGATGGATAAATATGACTTACATAAAGGTCAAAGGTGTGCCTGACAAAATATCACTGGCAGAAATAAAAGACAAGCGACAGACTTGCAAAGATATTAGCAGATTATATATACAGAGCTAATCTTAACATATTAGAAGCTCATAAAAATGTTTAAGAGAAAGATCAACAAGTAATAGAAAAGAGATCGGCAAAGAATAAAAATGGACCAGAAGTTGAAGAGGTCTTCAACTCCACTAACAATAATTACAAGAATAGTCAAAACACTGTGTCAGAATCTAGTCTAGCTCTTTGCATATGTTAACATATTTCATTATTAAACCTACCCTATGAGGTAGTGTTGTCTGCAGTACATGCATAGGAAATGGAGGCACCAAGAAGTGAAGAAATTTGCCCAGCGCGACAGACCCGGTAAATGTGGAGCCTGAATTTAACCCTGAGCGTCTGGGCTCCAGAGTCAGTGTTTTTACCCATTACTCACACTTGCTTTCCTAACAAGAGAAATGCACATTAAAACCACACTGAAATTTTTATAACTTTTTACCTCTCAGGTTGACAAAGAGTTTGGTAATACACCCTCGCGGCGAAGAAGCAGTGGAGAACATAGGCACACGCTAACAACACTGCTGGTGCAGTGTAAACAGTTAGAATACTTACTGAGGGTGATCCAGAAGCGGCTGTACAAATTACAAATGCTTCTGTCCCTTGATTCACCAAACCCACTCCTGAGAATTTTTTTTCTACATATATAATTGAACACACGCAAAATGGCATGTTTTCAAGATCATCATTCACATAGTGTCGTTTGTAATAGCAAAAGATTAGAAAAACTCCCCACGCCCATCATAATGACACAGCCACTCAACGGAATACTGTGGAACTCTAAAAAGAACAAAGCAGCCTTCTCTGTGCTGACACAGAATTATCTCCAAGATATAGTAAATGCAAAAAGCAAGGCTCAGATCAGTGTGCACAATGAACTATATTTTGTATAGAAAGAAGAAGAAATAGGAATATATCGTCATTGTAGCTTAGGGAGCAAGAAAAGAGGATTCTGAATTCTAATCCTGGGTCCATTCGCAAGGGAAAAGCCTTGCATAACATCGAAACACTGACAAATAAATACACCTTCGGTCTCTGAAGTTAAAGTGAAAATGATAAAACATGAGCTCATTGTATTCTTATGAGTCTCTATTCTAGTCAAGTTTGTCAAGTAATCTCATCGTGGTCTGGTGGGGTTCAAGTGCTATGCTCTGCCTAACGGACTATCCTCATAGCCGTGGTACTTCACCGCTCCAGGGCAGTGACCGGTTTTCCGCTGACCATCTGCTCTGCACTTCACCTTCGGCATTTTCCTTTCTCTGAATTCCCATTTTTCTCCATTATACAGAACTTTCTACCCACACTCTCCCTCAGGTCTTCAGTGACAAACTCACCAGAGTATAGAACTCACCAGAACAAACTGATTTTTCAAAAGGGCAGTGTTTCGGGTTACCAAAAAAAAACAAAAAAACAAAAAAAACCATTTTGTCACCATTATTCTACTACACTAACCAAGGTGGCCAGAAAAATATTAATGTACTATATTTCTCATAACAGTTTATTTCATTTGGCTTCTTGAAGCAAGCAAATATATCACTTTTTTTCTGGAAGTAGCTTAAATCACACAGTGTCATGCATATTTTATTTTTAAAAAGAAAAAAAATAAAACAAATCTTTCTTCAATGCCATTATTCCTTCACATAAGGTCAACTCTTTATAATTCATGCAATAAATTATTTACTTTAGAAACTACCGTCATACAAAAATAGACTGCTTTCTGCCTAATAGGCTATTTCAGAAAGTATGCTTAACTAGGAAAAATCAAATATTCCTGAAATATCTTAATTACCTGTTTAGAAGGGAATATTCTAAACAGAGAAAACTAATTCTTTGGCACTGGATAATACATGCTCCTTTCTGAGTGAACTCCAATGCATTTTGACCTCCGGGAGCTTACATATAAAGCTCAAAGAGTCTCTCAGCCAATATAAGTAATAGAATATAAAAAGAAAACATCTCTACATGTTTCCATAAGGATATATCTACAAATACATTATAATTGTACACAGACAGAATGTCTTTTTACCTCAAGAATATACTTAGAGAAGGTTTAAATGAATAGCATTTTTATTACACTTGAATCTGCTCCATTGGAGAACTCATTGTCTCTTAAAGATAATGTGTCATTTCTGCCTTAAAGAGCTACTGCTTTAATAATACAAAGAAAAAATGCTATGCACCAATGGAATGCCATGAGAATTCAGAACCAAAAAACAGTGTTTCTTGCTGAGAGCACCGTAGATAAGATGGTAAGGTATTTTGGATTGTTGTTGTATAATTGTATTCTATTCCCCCCCCCCATTCTTTGTCACTTTAATATATAATAAAATATATTTAGTAATGTTAGGCCTGTCCATGTGACTCTTTCTGGCCGACGGGATACTGGCAAGATGTGACACGAGTAGAGGCGTTAAGCATGCTTGCTTTTACATTTGTGCTGCTCTCGGGCAGTTTCTAGACCCAGCATGATGAAGCACATGGAGAAGATCTGAACCATCTCAAAGCCAGAAGCAAATCCAGCTGATGCCCTGCCTGAAGCAGAAGTGCCCAGCCTCGATCAGCCGAACCAACGTCAACCTGCACATCCAAGAACGAGAATACGTATCTGCTACCACACGCTGTGGAGATGTGGAATTTGTTATGCAGCATCATCGTGGCCAAAGCTGATTAATGAAGAGTTTTGAATTGGACATGAAAGATGGACAGAATTTTAATCTGTGAGGGAAAAAACTTACCCAATTTCCTTGTATGCCTAAAACTAATACGATGTTATATGCCGATTATATCTCAATTTAAAAACTTAAAATTAAAAAAAATGGGGGGCACCTGGCTGGCTCAGTCAGTAGAGCGTGTGACTCTAAGTTTGAACCCCACATTGGGTGGAGAGATTACTTAAAAATAAAATCTTTAAATTAATTACTTAATTAGTTAATTATTTTTAAAAGTAAATATGTGAAAAGGAGAGAAAAGTCTTCTTAACTGACTTAACTAACTTAACTAACTCATTTTGTTGAGTTGAAATGAACTCCAGAAAGAGATTTACAGGAGTCAATGCAGAGTAGACAGCATTTGTAAGAGCATTAATGGTGCCTCAGCCCCAAAGTGCATGGTTAGAATCAAGGGTGCACATGGAAAAGAGAGGTGGTGGTCCATTCATGAGGCCATTAGACTGCCTGTAAATTTCATGCTCTATGCTATTGTTTAAAACATGCTGCCACTGCTGTTTTCGTTATTTAATAAGCCAACTCTCAAGATTATATAAAAAATTGGGGGAAGTTACCCAATTAATGCAATAATCTTAAGGGTCTTCTTCCCACCAATACAAAGAGCAAAGGAAGAGGGAGAAAACACCACCAAATTAGAAATCAGAGGCAGGGATTCAGTAGTTGTGTATCTTGCCCTGAGCTTGGTTCACTAGGCTGGTGACCCTGACCAAGATTCGCATACTCTTTGAAATCCAGTCCCCTCCAGAATAAAAAGCAGGAAGTATCTCCTCTATTCATCTTTTGTTGTCATAATCAAGTAATACATATGAAAGCACCTCCCAATCTGGAAAGTGCTACATAAATTCTAAGCATTCCTGAAAAATGTAAGAGATTGTATTTTACATAATTCCAACCCTGACCTATTAGGGGAAATTACTAGCTTCCCTATTACTTCTTCAGAGTGGCTTCATGAGTGATCATGTCTTCTAGGCTCACTGTAGTTCAATACAAAATTTCAGAAAGGTACCTACCTAATAGCCCAGAGCTCTATACATCACAAGAGATATTAGGCAGGGAGATTGAAAAAAGAGTATAGAAAAAGAAGTGGGTTTTTTAATGTTTATTTATTTATTTATTTATTTATTTTCATTTTTTTTTAATGCTTATGGATTTTTGAGAGAAAGACACAGAGTGCGAGCGGGGAGAGGCAGACAGGGAGGGAGACACAGAATCCAAAGCAGGCTCCAGGCTCCGAGCTGTCAGTACAAAGCCCGATGTGTGGTTCAAAGTCTGATGACTAACTGGGTCACCCAGGCGCCCCTATTTATTTTGGAGTGAGAGAGAGCATTGAGTAGGGAAGGGGTGGGGCGGGGGGGGGGGGGGAGGGACAGAGAATCCCAAGCAGACTGTGCTGCCAGCACAGAGCCTGAGGTGGGGCTTGAACCCACGAACCGTGAGATCATGACCTGAGCTGAAACCAAGAGTCGGATGCTTAACCATCTAAGTCACCCAGGCACCCCAGAAAAAGAAGTTTTAAATAATTTATGTACCTTATGATTTCTTAAAGAAAAAAACAAGAAAACTTAAAGAGGCAATATAAAACAAGGGACAATAGAAAGTGAGCAAGCAGAACTCCTGAAAGAAAGAGAAATGGGGGGGGGGGAGGCAGTGGGGCTCAGTGGCTCAGTTGGTTAAGTGTCTGACTTCGGCTCAGGTCATCATCTTGAGGTTCATGGGTTCAAGCCCTGCATCGGGCTCTGTGCTGACAGCTCAGAGCCTGGAGCCTGCTTAAGATTCTGTGTCTCCCTCTCTCTCTAACCCTCCCCTGCTCATGCTCTGTGTCTCTCAAAAATAAATAAACAAACAAACATTAAAAAAAAAGAACAGAAAAAAATAAATAAAAACTAGGAGTGTTTCTTTACAAAGATAAAAGCTACAATAGAAGCAACAATAGATAGAATAAATATGAATTGAACAATCAGGGATACCAAAGAGAAGCTGATGAAAATCACTGAAAACAGCATGCAAAAGAATTAAAAATGGATTTTATAGAAAATATCTGAAGAACAGATACAAGACATCTCACATATGCACAGTCAGTATCCAGAAGGAATTAATTCAGCAAATGAAACAGACCAAAACTTAAAATATAATGAAACAAATATCTCTTGAAATTTATATTTGAACTTTTCAATGAAAAGGGCACACCAATCCCACATAATGTGCATAAAGTTTTTCTAGTAAATAACCATTTTACTTGTTTTAATTTTTTTTTTTAATTTTTATTTATTTTTGAGAAAGAGAGAGAGACAGAGCGTAAGTGGGGTGGGGGCAGAGACAGAGGGAGATACAGAATGCGAAGCAGGCTCTAGGCTTTGAGCTGTCAGCACAGACCCTAACGCAAGGCTCAAACTCATGCACCACGAGATCATGACCTGAGCTAAATTTCGATGCTTAACTGACTGAGCCACTCAGGTGCCCCATAGATAACTGTTTTTTAAAAAAAAATTTTTTTAACGTTTATTCATTTTTTTGAGAGACAGAGACAGAGCGTGAATGGGGGAGGGGCAGAGAGAGAGAGGAGATACAGAATCTGAAGCAGGCTCCAGGCTCTGAGCTATCAGCACAGAGCCTGACGCGGGGCTTGAACTCACGAGCCGTGAGATCATGACCTGAGCTCGAGTCGGACACTTATCCAACTGAGCCACCCAGGCGCCCCATAGATAACTTTTAAAAGGCACACTATGTGCCACCAAAAGAGGAAAACTTGTGATACAGAAAAATCAATTCCCAAGCATGTTATTACTAAATCTCAAGGACAAAGAAAGATCATAAGAATATTCAAGGAGAAAAGAATGTAACGCTGCATAAGCGTGAAAAATCAAGTCAATAGCATCATTCACAGTAGCATGCAGTAACAGAAGACAGTAGTCTGATGTCTAAAAGTTACAGGCACAAAAAATGAGACCCAGTAATCTCACACTCTTCGAAGTTGCCTTTTAAGTATGAAGGCAATACAGATGTTATCAAACTTTCACAAAATCAGGGAGAGCACTGTATGAGCTACTCTTGAGAAATTACTAAAAGTTTCAAAACAAACAAACCAAAAGAGCATGGCTGATGACACTGGATTCACTGAATTAGTAAAGAGCATTTAGTACTTCAGATTAAACAACTATTTGAATTTTCATAAAAGAATGTCATAAACCTTGACAATGTCGAAAGAGTATCTAACACAAACTGTCAAATAAGAAAGAGGAAGTGAGAAGTGGGCTAATTTCATCAGGTTTTAGGGTGAAAAGTCAATGGCTTATCCAAAATGGGTACATATAGTTAAAAAATAACCCGTGAGAGTTTTATATTCATCTTTTTCTCAATTTGAGATTGTCTTTTTGAAATTGATATTATTTGTAAAAAATAACAGCTTCCTGGAATTCAGCCTTTCTCTAGCTTACTTCGGTTTTTTTCTTCGTTTGAAATCAAACAGAATTAAATAGACTGATCCAAGTTTTACAAAATCATTTTTAATTTGCACATAGGCATCAAGAAGTCTGGAATGATATATATCTAATATTATCAATGGTTATTTCTCAATAATAGGATTTGAGGTGGTTTTCTTTCGCTTTAGTTTTCAACAATTTATGGTATCACTTGAAGTTTTACTGTCAATGTACTATTTGTGTAAGACTGCACAACCTTTTAAGAAAACTTAAAACAACATAAAAATTAGTAAAGACAAAAAGTGGAGAACTATACTAAGATCTGGAATGAGACAATTCCCAATAATTAGCATTAAACTTGCCTCTGATCTCCCTTCCTGGTGGTGAGGTAAAAAAGAAAGGACGATGAGTTACATAAATTTAATTGCAAAAGAAAGCAGAGCGAAACCATCTTGGAAGAAAGAGAGAGGAGCGCTAGCTGAGTAGTTACCATATGTCAAACACTGTTTAATGTGTTTCTTGCAACTCCGTGACCTTTCAGTAGCTCATTTTTTCGATGGGGAAGGCCAAATAAGTAACTTGATACGGCTCACACAGCCAGCCAGTGACAACGTCCCGATGAGGACCCAAGTCACATGACTTCAGAGTCATGCTCTCCCCCTCCAGTCCTCTGCTTCCCAATTTTTTCACTCTAAGAGAGATTAATCTCATTATCCTTTTATAATAAATAAAGTGCTCAGTTCCTGGCTCTCTAAAAGTATGCAGTTAACCACAAGCTCAAAATCAAGTTGAATCTGAACAACATCAAAAGAAAAAGCTAATTCATTATGTAGTAGCACATTTTTACTGCTGATACAGTTCATACCAGGGCATTACCATGACAGAAAAGTGCCAAATCTAGTATTGTTGGAATAAACGATAAAAAACATAGAAAATTACGTAAAACATTTCTTAACCCAAGTCCTTTTTTACACTAATTTGCATTCCACTTACTCTGAAGACTTTTAGGCAACGGGAGCCACTACTATACAGAAAAGAATTAAAAACAAAGTGTTTCGACAATAGTCCATTGAACGTTATAGCCTCTATTAAAACTATAATCGTATCCTCTAAATACTCCCAACAAGACATTTTGCAATTCAAACTTCCTTGTGAAACCCTCATTTATTTTCTCTTGTTTGACAAATAATGAATATACTAAACTCAGCCTATCTCTACGTTGACTTATTACATACAATATGAATCCTACACAAATATATACGTTTCGAAAGGATGAGATTAACAACTGAAGTATGTTCCTATTTTTAATAAACAGGGATCATGATGTGTAAATATAATCTCAATTAACTGTAATAATTATCCCCTCTTTGGAGATCAAGTTGGCCTTTAGCCAGTTACACATAGATGAGTATAATGAATAGAAATAACTTATTATAGTCACAAAGGCAGTGTTTTGGCCCTCTCCTAATGCTTACACTGTCTTTTCTCAAGTCCTCCTTTGTTCGTTCATTCATTCCAGCGATATTGACTGAAGAGCCATTAAGGGCCAGGCAACATGATGGGCTAGTGATCAAGAGACAGGACAGGGTGCTCCTCTGAGAAGTCACAGTTCATTGCCAGAGAGATGTGTAAATAGCTAGTTGTAAATCAACTTATTAAGGGGTCACAGTAGAGCTCTTAAAGGATCATGGAAGAGAAAGGACTAGCTGAAGTTGCCAGAGTAGACTTCAGATAGGGTTGGCCTCTGACTTCAAAACAGGAGGAGGAAGAGGCTCTTGCCAGGCAGAGAACCAAGCACAGAAAACGTGAAGCCAGGAAGCAAGGTGTAGCTTTTAGAACCGGGAGAGTTAGTACAAGTGGATCCTCAGCCAAGAACACATAAATGGTTATTTGCCACCATGCAAATATGAATATTCTATTGCCAAAATCTAGCTTTATTATAGCTATTTCCCATAGCTATAGCTTTATTAGTGGTCCCATTTCCTACAAAGTTGGGCTCTCTGAAGAGATGATGCACGTGAGACACAGTGACATTAGAAGTAGTTTAGCATCGGGGCGCCTGGGTGGCTCAGTCGGTTGAGCGTGCGACTTCAGCTCAGGTCACGATCTCGCGGTCCGTGAGTTCGAACCCCGCGTCGGGCTCTGGGCTGATGGCTCAGAGCCTGGAGCCTGCTTCCGATTCTGTGTCTCCCTCTCTCTCTGCCCACCCCCCCCCCATTCATGCTCTGTCTCTCTCTGTCTCAAAAATAGATAAACATTAAAAAAAAATAAAAAAAAAAAAAGAAGTAGTTTAGCATCAGAGGACGAAGGGCAGGCTTTCCTTGGACTCCTTCTGCATGAACACCTTCTCCTCTAAACATCTTCCATCAGTCCTTCATCTCCTTCTACCTATGGCCATAACTCTTTTCTCGGCCAAACTTCTCAAAAGGGTAGCTGAATCTCCCTACTGTAACCCCTGTACCTCAGTTCCCATTCACTTGTCAACACAAGTAATCTAGATTCCACCCTACACTATCCCACTCTAACTGCTAGGATTAATGGTGTCCTGCCCATTATATTTAGTACTTACCTGACTTTATCTCTCGAAGGAACCTGGCGCCACTGGCCATTCCCCTTCTGGGAGCCGTCTCACTGTCTTCGGGTTCAGCTACTCTCCAACGATACCTCAGACCTCATAGTTGGCCCTTCATCTTCTCCCTGGCTCTGACAGCCCCCTAAATCGTCTCTTGTTTGGTCCTTTTCTCCCTCAACACACTGTTCCTGGGTTACCTCATATATTGGCTTCAGTATCATGTACTTGTTGATGGATCCCAAATCTATACTTTTAGGCCACTCCACTCCAGAAGTCCATATCCAGACTTTTTACTGACTATGGAAATTACCTGTATATTTCCAAAACCCCTCAGAGTCAAAATGCCCCCAAATGAACTCATTAGCCTCCACCATTTGTAGTTAAACATATTAAGATGAAGTCTTCTCCTGCATGAAAATCCTTTGACTATTTAGTAAAAAAACACTCTGTCATCACTAAGTCTTTATTACCAAGTAACTGTAGTGCTATTCATCCAGAGGCCAAATTTACAGTAATTCCAAACAAAGAAATGATCAAACAGTGAATATTGAAAAAAGAGAAGTTATTATAAAGTTCATTAACCTAATTTCAAAGAAAAATGAGCCAACTCTTACCCAAGTTCCCTCATTACTATCTGTAAACACAAGGTAGTATATGTAATACATTTATATTACAGTGATTTAGGCAAAAAACTAATACGAGCTTTAAAGACAAAATATGGCCGAGTCCCATTGAGATATATTGTTCACACGTCGAGAAAAATACACAATACATGTCTCCAAAAAGAAAAAATATATATGCATTTGTCAATCATGGTGCGAAATTTCATATTTCCATTACTGTTGACCCTTGGACAAAGCAGGGTTTAAGGGTGCCAACCTTCCACAAAGTTGAAAATCCATGTGTGACTTTTGACTCCCCAGAACTTAATTACTAATAGCCTACTGCTGACTGGATGCTTTACGGATAACATACCTTTGATTAACACACATTTTTGTATGTCATATGTTATATACTATATTCTTACAATAAAGTAAGCCAGAGAGAAGAAAATGTTATTAAGAAAACCATAAGGAAGATGAGGGGCTCATGAGTGGCTCAGTCAGGTAAGTGTCTGACTCTTGGTTTCAGCTCAGGTCATGATCTCATGGTTTGTGAGTTTGGGCCCCACCCCCACATGGGTCTCTGGCAGCGGAGCCAGCTTCAGATTCTCTCTCTTCCCTTCTCTCTTTGCCCCTCCCCCACTTGCTCTCTCTGTCTCTCTCTCTCAAATAAAATTTTAAAAATAATAAAATAAAAATGAAATCCTAAAAAAGATGAAATACATTTATAGTACTGTGCTTATCCAAAATGCACTTCATACCCATGCTGTTCAAGGGTCAACTATTCTTAGATTCCTGATCAACATATACAAGTGCTGATTCCTAATGGGCAATATTCAGGATAAAGCATATGAAGCTAACTATTGTCAAAACTAACCACATTTAGGGGTGCCTAGATGGCAGGACGCTCAGTTAAGCATCCAATTTAGGCTCAGGTCATGATCTCCCAGTTCGTGAGTTTGAGCCCCACGTCGGGCTCTGTGCTGACAGCTCAGAGGCTGGAGCCTGTTCGGATTCTGTGTCTCCCTCTCTGCCCCTTCTCTACTTGCTACCTCTCTCTAAAAAATAAATAAACAGTAAAAAATGTTTTAAAAAATCAACTAACCACTTCTAAATGTTTTTTAAACATTAATTCCTCATCAATAAAAAAAAGTAAGCACACATGTATCTATACATTATATACAAATAGTGCTTTACTAAAATATTGCATATAAAATCTGCACAAAATACATGGTTTTTAAAAGGATGAAATTAAAAATTAGAAATCCTATTTTCTTCCCATGGCTAGTTATAAGCCCGAAGATGTTCTTCTTTGCAGTCCACTGGCATAAGCCACTGTTATGTCCCAAACGTCCCCCTATATTTTCAGTTATGCCCACTTCTCAAATCTGCTCTGGACTTCCATACAGTCGTAGCTCTTATTACCAAAGATAGCTCAACTCACCCTCCCTCCTAAATCCATCAACATTGCTGGCCCCAGTGAACCATTACTTAAACTTCTCACATTCCTTCTTTTCCCAAGGTTATTTCCCACAACCTGTTTAAGAGCTGACATTTTTTTCATTCAGAATTTCACTACCTACAAGGAAAACTTAGAGATGACACAAAGGAGAAAGGCAATACTAGTTTCTCTCAGAAGCACCTGAGAATAACATGCATGATGCCTCCCATTAGAACACTCTACTTTTGGAGGTATTTCTCATACTTAACGGTGTACTTTGGCTTTTTGCAAGCACAGCTGATTAAATGGAAAACTGATACAAAAAGATGAAACTCAGAGAAGAAAGGATTGACAATTTCAATAATAAAAATACAAAATACCAATCCACCCAATGTGAAACAAGCAAACAAATTGAAAACGAGTCAAGATAAATAAAATTACAACTTCTGCTCTCTCCAAATTAATGCAGGACATAGTTTACCAATTAAAGAATGGCCCACTGGGAGAAACAGGATAGGCACACTTGTGGCCTCGTGAGCACATAAATAACTGTAGTTCTCAAAGTCTGCAAAACAAAGCCTGAGTTCATAAAGTCAGTCGACATCCAATATCTAGAACTTTAAATTTACAGGTATCATTCAGTCCTTTTTTTTTTTTTTTTTTTGCCCTAATTAATACTATAGGAGCATGATTGCACCGTAGGTGATAGGGAACATGTTGCTTAAAAAGAAGCATTTCCTATCTTTAATGTGCAGTTATTTGGTTACCAATTCCTATCTTTAATTCCTTTTCTTCACTGAAAACGGGAAGGGTATTTTTTTTTTTTTCTGTGACAATGAATATCTACAGTATAAGGAAGAAATCTCAAAATGACTTTGATCTGTTCCTCTGACATTTGTTACACCTGGATCGTCCCACGCTTCAGCTCATATGACAGTCTGCTTTAAAAGAACTAATGACCTCCAAATCTATTAATTGTTTGAAAATTAGACAAATACCCACCCAGCGTTTCTAGGAAACTAATTTAGCAGAGTCGGCAATTTTAAATGATAACCTTGTTTGTTTAATAAAATTAAGATGAAAACCTTAGCAAGGTTTTTAGATGGCAACACATCACAGCAACTAACTTTCTCTTCTTTCAAATATGAAGAAAATAGTGCAGGTATAGGTGAGGAAAATACAGATATTATCCCCTCTGAGATTTTTGTCAGGGTATAATAATTTTGATTTTTGCGGGCAATCTAGCTGAGTAAATAAGCTTCTGCTATATACCTCGGAACTTTATGCTCAGTCTGGTTGCCTTCCTGATTACTAAGTCTTTCTAAATTAGAGCAGGCAATTTCTCTTTGTTTTACCTAATATTTGAAAATGGCAAAAAAAAAAAAAAAAAAAAAAAATCCCCTGGGTCACTGAAAATTACCCTTTCATTCCAGCCGCCTGTCTCAAGTCAGTCAAAACATTCCAGACTTCAAAAGGAGGCTATGCCTTCTTAGGCCATTTTGGTGTCCCTCTATGGTTGGCCTAGGAGGGATCGGTTATTTGGATAAATTAATTTCTGGAGCCTGCTGGCCTTCTAGAAGACCTCAGTGTCTGACTGCAAATTAGTTCTACTGCACATGAAGAAATCCCTGGACAGGCTAGAAGAAATAAATGGTGATAAAATCTAATACTACAAATGTTGGTAATGTGATTTTATTCTGCTATGTAGCTTGTAAGCACAGTTAATGTTGAATTAAATATTTTACATTTTTTTTTTTTTTTTTTTTTTTTTTTTTTTTTTACAAAAGGGCCATGAAAGCAGAAAATCAGATCAGTATCCAAGCCACAGCGAAAAAGGCTAAACGCCAACTTTAAAATAAAACTGCGGGCAGGAATCTTTTAGGAGAACAAACAAAAATGTCCCAGTTTTCCGCAAAATCAACTATATATTTACATTACAAATACAAACCCCAAAGTCGGCCACCCCCTCCTCTGAGACAGGAAGTCACGCAGTTGAATTATGCTTTAGGCCGGGCTGTGAATAAACTGTCAGGCAGCCCCTGAGTCGGACTTGTACAAGTGCCTAAGGAGAGCTTATCCTGAAGGAAGAGAAGTCTCTGAGCCAAAACTAACAAACAGGGCCCCTCAAGCGGAACAATGGTCCAGAAAACTCAGCAAAAAAGAAAATAAACTTCATTGGCAGTTTGTTTTTGACTGTTAAGAGCTTAGCTACAACTCTATCAAGATTTTTAAGAAGGTAAGAAATTTCACACATCAGGCATTCACACAGCTGCTTGAGAGTTTATAGTGCAAATGTATCATCTTGTCTTGCCATGTCTAATCCACTTTAGGAGATACTTGTATCTTTTCTTTCCAAAGTAAACAGAACCACACCTCTGAGAAAGAGATGAACACTTCCTCTCCCCACCTCCACGCCCCCGGGCCAGAGCTCAGTTTGAGTGAGCGGAATCTAGCTCCCAATTTGTGCTAATTCTATCAAAGAGGTAATGAAGGTTAGAAATCAAGACTGAAGCTGGGGATGTTTTTTAGATCCCAAAGTATCTACACTCAAAACAAATGAACCCAAAGGATCGTATCTTCAAGAATTGTTTTTTTTAAATGTCTTTAGAAATGCATGTCATTCTAAAACTTACACAAGCAAATGCAGGTAAGGGTCTTTGTAGGTAGTTGCCAATATATTCTGGTTCCCAAGATTCCGTGAATCTCCACATGTAACTAAACTTGCAAGCATTAAAAAAAAAAAATTATTTGTCACAAGATGGGACACAGATTAACTATCCCCCTAATCCTATACCTGAGTCCCCTCTTTTTAAAAATATCTTTCTTTTCTAACTCAAATGAAGCCAGCATTACTTGGAGTTGAATCAAAAAGAATATATACAGTGTAATTAATAATAGATGGAAACAGCACTAACAAATAATGAGGAAAAAAAAACTACAGAAATGATGTTCTCAGTCATATCCAAATTTGTGCTTAATACTGCTCTTACATTTCAGTAACATGGAATTAAGATGATTGTGTTTGTGAGTTTTATTCTAATTTAACTGAAAATCCTCACAGACCAATGTTTTTCAAAATGTGAAACTACTCATGGGAAGCGATTCACATACATGTAGAGAAACAAGAGAAATTTAAAAATTCCAAGGTAAAATGAAGATTCATCTATAGATTGCCTGTAGAGATTTGTGAATGCAGTAAGCATGGAAAAGCAGGCATCTATTACCCGGAGAAATCATTGCAGAATTCCTTGATTTCTGTAAAACCTTAAATGGTGGAAACAAGGTCTCAGCATATTTTTTTTAAACCATCAAAATTTAACACACTAATTTTTCTCCCTAACTGCAAAGAAAAGTTAGATAAACTGCTTGATTTTTTTCTAAACCTTTCGCAAGCAAAGCCCCTGTTTTCTCTCAAGGCTGCACATATTTTCAAGGGTTTTTATGACTTATTCAACAAGTAATTACCTAGATTTCCCATTTTAAGATCAAATTTATAACTCCTAATCTGAACTTCTGTTAAAAAGAAAGGAGAGAATAAGAGAAATGGGGGGTGGGTGGGAAGGAAAGAAAAGGAACAGATTATTATCCTGAGTAAATTTGTAACAGGCTAAAGCTTGTATTACTTAATCACGGGTCTATAAGTAATTTTGTTAGATGTTAGAAAGAAAAAAGGGGCTTGATTACTATATTTGGGGGCTCACAAGGGGCTTGAAAAATGGCAAGAAATATCAGCGGTATGTCTAATCTGTATGCGCTTTGTGTGAACCTTTCTGGAAAAAATATAGCAAGTTTTCTTCAAAATTATATGCTAACCCCAAAGGAACACAGAGAGCATTATGCATTTTGCTTCCTTGAATATGGAAAAACCACCTTGATCCTTACAGCCTTGCTTCCTCTCTTTCATTAAGCACTGGGTAATAAATCATGGATTCACTAAATCTCAGCAGTGGTAGGGATTTTAGAGGTAATTCAGTTCCACCTTACTCCCATGCAGGAGCCTGCAGCACACTATCAAGTAGTAGTCATGAGTGCTTAGAACAGCCTCGGCCGAATAGTGAGTGCCTAATAAATGTTATTTCATCACAGTTGTGACGTCCAGACACCAAACATCTCCAAGGACATACATCCAGCTGATATCTCCTAAGAAACTAAGCCTATTTCATGTTTTCCTGTACCTTGACATATTGAAGAACCATTCCTGGCCTAATGACTTAAAAATACACAACGTATGGAGAATTTAGCTACCAATATAAACGCCTTCTTTGGCACAACATAAAGGGACTCTTGGAACAGTATCTTGACTAATTTAATGCACGCTATATTTTTCTTTCGTCTTGTTTCGCAAAATGCACTTATCGTCTTAGAACTTTTCCTTAAATTATAGGATTATAGACCTTATTTTTACTTTTACAAATGTCTTTAATATTATACTATCTTCTCTCATTTTTTTAAGGTAGGTAAGAACATCCTAAGATTGTGGGGCCTGCTCTTCCAAAGTAATATCAAAATCTATTCAATTCTTGGGGCGCCTGGGTGGCGCAGTTGGTTAAGCGTCCGACTTCAGCCAGGTCACGATCTCGCGGTCCGTGAGTTCGAGCCCCGCGTCGGGCTCTGGGCTGATGGCTCAGAGCCTGGAGCCTGTTTCCGATTCTGTGTCTCCCTCTCTCTCTCTGCCCCTCCCCCGTTCATGCTCTGTCTCTCTCTGTCCCAAAAATAAATAAACGTTGAAAAAAAAAATTTTTCAAAATCTATTCAATTCTTATTGGCAGTGTAGGTAAAAGCCACTAACTTCATTTACATCCCAGTAGATCACTTTTGTCCAAGAAGTTCACGCAACTTTCAAAGGACTCTAATGCTCCCAGTGATGAGAAGTTCACCATACAATCTCATAACTCACTTGTGTGAATTAGTGCATTATGCCTCCTGCTGTCATTGCTGATAGTTCTGTGAATTAGTCCTCATTCATTGCTATAAATAGATCACATGGTTCATTTGAAAATATCTGTTGCCTATATTGTTTTAAGATGGCAGGCGGACTCAGAGTTTAAATTTCAAATGTATCGGTAAGGAGTTTATTGATTTTGATTGCAATCAGTCACTGCACTTAAAAAATTATCCTACGCAAACAGAAAGATAACCATTTTTTAAAAGATAAAATGCTAATGATTAAGTTAAAATATAAACCTGATTTCATTAGTCCATAGTAAATGACAAGTATATTTGCTTCCCAAACAATTTGGAACCTGAGCAAATAAGTCATTCTAACGTCTAAGCTGAACTTAACAAATGAACTTTAACGAGTCAGCTTTATGGATGAAATTGTTTTAAGTTGTTTGGGTTCTGTTTCACCACCGATTTCAAGGACACAAGTGGTTAAATTCAGGCATACTTAGCCAATTATAAACATTTTTCAGGTTAGATAACTTCATACACCCAAACACAAAGTATTTTTTAACCCATGTTTAAAGTTAACCCTGGGGCACCTGGATGGCTCAGTCGGTTAAGCATCTGACTTAGACTCAGGTCACGATCTCGTGGTTTGTGAGTTCGAGCCCCTCATGGGGCTCTGTGCTGACAGCTTGGAGCCTGGAGCCTGCTTCAGATTCTGTGTTTCCCTCCCTCTGCCCCTTCCGTGCTCATACTCTGCCTTTCTCTCTCTCTCAAAAATAAATAAACATTAAAAAAAATTAAAGTTAACCCTCCCAGTTTACCAGATGAAGCCAGATAACAAATGTATGTTTTTAAGTGTTACACAGAAAGTTGAATGGACAAATCACTAAAAATCACTGATCTGAGCACTGACTGAAAAAGAAGTAAAATGTGTATTTGGTCATTGCCTTATGCCAAGAAACTTTTTTTTTCTTTTTGTAAATGGAAATTACAAATGGACCTTTAAATAATAGATCATTTCAATAATAAATAATCTAGCATTTCTTTTTGGATACTATTTTTACATAATAAAAAAACCTAGCATTTATTTTTATCCTTGTAGTACACGACTGGGGTTAAAGTTAATAGCTGGTTATTCAAAGCATAACATTTTACTCTTGAAAAACACCCAAGAGGGCTGTAAATACTTTGAAAGAAATACAAAAGGCTCAGTAAAGATCGAGATCGGCATGTACTATGTACCTTGCCAAATGATTTTTGATAGAATAAAAAATCTGAGAATTTCTAGCTATCAAGTTACCTTAAATTCTGGGATCCCTAAAAGGAACATGAGTTTAGACACGAGTTAAGCAAAAACAAGAATTAGTGAGCACACAGTCATTCATTTCAATATCTGCACAGACCAGTACCAATTATCCTTTGCATCCCCTCACATTTTGCACATCATTTCAAAATAAAAAAAAAATTAATGAAATCAGTAATTTAAACTTTTCTTTTTTTCCTTTCCCTTGCGAAAAGAAGGGACATTGTTAAAGAGGACGTGGAAATTTGCATCTGAATACCACCTAGAAGAAACATGCATTTGTTGTTTTTTAAGATGTGCTCTTGATTAACACATACATGCGTATGTATATTGCTATCTTGCTTAAATAAATGTACTCATGTTCTCCTTTTGATCCTTCCAACAATTCTGAGGTACACAGGACTAAACTATTATCCTCATTTTAAGAAATGAAGACCCTGGCTCAGAGATGAACAGAGACTTGCACACCCCGGGGCCGGCGATGGAGTTAGGACTCAAGCCTTCAGTGACCTGCCAAGCCCACGCTCCCACTTCTGTATCCTCACGGGTCTCCCCTGACTTCAACTGGTAAGAGCCCAAGTGCAGTTACTGCTGTATGGATGTGAGATAGTTGTATATGTCCACAGGGTCACACAAATCAAAATTCTAGAAACAAGAGGATCTTAGTCTGATTTACGTTCAGTTTGAATTTGGGAGACCTCTTACAGAAATCTCAAGAATTCCTGTGAAATACAAACATTAATTGATCTAGTTTAACCTAGTAGAACACTTTGGAAAATTTCTCAAATGAACAAGATTTATTTGCAAAAGCTCATGAAATTTTTGGTATAGGACTATCAGCCTGTTTTGCCCACCTATTTTTCTGTACGCATCTACATAGGTAAAACTAGCCCGTATCTTTCTTTTCTTTCGTAATCCTATTTTCATAAAAGGACATATGTAAGAATGAACCTCATTGTCTGCTCAAATTATCAGAAATTCCCTGTAACGGAGGTCTAATTAATGCATTTCACAGCAGTGGTGTTTGTTTTCCGTGTGCCTCTACCTTCGTGAAACCTGGCAGAGCAGGAAAAGCTGTGAGCTGAATTCTGGTCTGTTTCCAGAGGTGCTTGGTTTCCGGGAGCCATGTGAAGCAAAACCTGCCAAGCACTTGTGAAGATGTCTCTCCGTTTACAAAATCTCCGCCCCAGGCAATTGTGCTTATTCATTCATTCACTGCATCAACCACAACATCGTTTTGCATCTACAATGTACAAAACAGAGGTCTGATTGTCAAAGGGACAGTAATTATTCCTCTCCTCTGTTGTCTGCCCTCGAACAGCTCACCGGCTAGAAGGCAAGCAGATTTGAATACATGTGTGGACACTATAACATAGACTAAAATACACACTAATGAGCAGTTCGAAGCATTTATTGTGTCAAGGAGAAAAAGTTCTGTTTGGGGGGAGCAGATAAAGATAAATTGAGATCTGAATGTACCCAGCAGGCGAAGGGGAAAAAACAAACAAAACAAAACAAAACAAAACCCTATGATTGATTCCATGTGAACACAATAGGTAAAATAAGAGTTATATTAATTCTTTTTATATAACTATATGTATTATATAAATATATCATCTATAACCAATATAATATTTTATTTCTATAGTTATATTATCAAGCTTTACTTCCATTCAAAAATATGGAGTAAAGATAATTTTAATGCAAAAAATGGGTGGACGGGATCACTGTATTCATTATCTATTGCTGTGTAACAAATTACCCCAAAACTTAGCATCTTAAAATAACAGACATTTATTATCTCACACAATTTTTGAGAGTCAGAAATCTGGGAGCAGGGTATCTAAGTGTTGCTGGATATGAGGGGCTCTCATGACAAGGCACCTAGGCTCTTTGCTGGGGCTGCATCACCTAATGGCTGGATTCAAGCCAGTGAATCTACTTCCAAGAAGGCTCCATCACATGGAAGGAAAAGAAGGAGGTTTTAGTTCTTGGCCACATGGTCCTCTCCACAAGGCTGCCTCATTGTCCTCGCAACATGGCAACAGGCTTTCCCTCCAGGGAGTGATTAGAGAGAAAGCAAGGAGGAAGCCATATTGATTTTTAGGACCTAGTATCCACAGTGTCATACCACTTGGGCTAACTTTTCTGCTTACTAGAAGTGAGTCACTAAGTCCAGACCATACCCAAGGGGAGGGGTTATCATCAAGAGGCTTTATGTTACAAAAGGAAGAGTATCAAAGAATTTGTACACGTATTTTAAAATCACTACAAACACATTCAGGAGTGGGATACAAGATGCAGAAGTGCGTCTTTATTTATATTCCAAGCACCTTTTAAAATTAATCATAGGAGCACTTGTATATGATACTACATATAAACAAAATTATACAGCAATATGGGGAGTGAAGAACCCTTATCATGATGTTAGTGCCAGTATAAGGATATACTCTGGGCTCTACAAATAGTATTCATTGACTGAGGGATGAAGAGGTTGCAAAAGGAAAAAAAAAAAAAAAAAAAAAAAAAGAGGCCTTAGAAGTGGGAACTAACTACGCAGTGGTATCGTCAAACGGAGTACTTGGTGAGGTAGCAAAAAGCGATAGGTCCTTTGTCCCATGCCTTGGCGACCATCACGCATATTTATTTTGTGACGCCGAAACTTTACTAACTTTGATTATCCAGTAAAATATCAACACTAATAGAATCATTCTTTGTTAGAAGCAAAAGAGACCTTCTTTTCCATCCCTCATTTTATAAGTGAAAACAATGAGGCCAGAGGAAGAGAAACAGTCACATCCAAGATGGCGGAGCTATCCTGAGAGGAGCAAAATGAAAGGTCTTGAAAAAGGGTGGAGGCACAATTGTAGACGTCCCTGCAAGTGCTAACAAGAGAACGATGGCGGGAGCCTCCGTCTCTCTTTGGCACTGACATCAGCCTGTGGCTCCGTTCTGCATTTCCTATACTTCCATACCACAACTGTAGACGTGAGACCTTCTCACCTGCAGAGCCCAAAATACTTACCGTCTGGTCTTTCACGGAGAAAGTTTAGTATATGATTGCTATATTGAAATGGTTTGCCTATTCTAGCCCACACTCGGGGTGATTACTGTCATCCCCTAACTGAGATGTAAACCAGGAGGTTTTCTTTTTTCCTTTAAGTATTTAAGCTGCCCTTCTTGCCTCCAAAAACATTTTTTAAAAAAACACCCAAAAAACAAACAAACAAAACCACACAGGAAAAACCCAAGTCCCAAAGTCTGTACTTTTACTTGGAAAGAGAGAGACGTACATAGTATCGTTGCCGATGCTCATATACATCTGGATCCGAAACCACAGTTAGTAAGAGGACAGAGGCAGATCGGAGGCAGTGAGTCTGACCGGTTAGATGCCCTCTCTCCTTTCTTCCCAGCATCAGCCACAAGCAATTTTCATCCTTGTCACACTCCATCTGTTTGGTACCTGTGGACCAAGTGAGCTATACCAGGACACAAGCTGCCAGCCAGCTCAGATAAACAAACGTTTACTGAGTGCATGTAAAGGGCTTGACCTTGTGGTTGGCCCTAGAAATATAAACAAGTCACTGTCCTGGCTCTGGAGCAATTTTCCTGTCTAGGTTTTATTCTTCACCTAAAATATCCAGCTGGTAACCTGGTGCCCAATCTGAACGCTAACGGCCAGTCTCTTCCAAACTCTCAGATCACATTCCAACCTGGTCTCTATAATGTGCCCAAACCAGCCGTGCCTGTGCAAAGGGGAAAGTGTGCCTAATTCCTTCCAGCATGGTCTGACATCCCGAGGCATAACCTCATCTTAACCCTGTGAATGTGTGTCCATTATAATTAAACTAAGAGGTAGGACCTCATCTTCCCCCAATCAAATCCATGTCAATTAAATAACAACTTGTGTGGTGTAAGTGCTCACGCCATGTGTACCTGGCATGTTGGAAATAAAATTCGTGACACCCGAAAACACCGACATAGTATTATATTGTAAGCCAGGCACCATTCTAAGTACTGTCACAGAAACTATCTCGTTCACTCTACACACCAACCCTGTGACATGTTATTACCTTCTACAGAGCAGTGTAGAAACAAGAAAGCTCGGTTCATGAAGCAAGAAAGCTCACTCCTGAACCCTGGGAGTCAGCCTCCAGAAACTGATCTTACTCACTCGATGTCCTTCAGACGTTATTTCTAACCACACAACCATACCAGGAAGGTATTACTATCCCTTTACAAACGAGGAAGAACCAAGGCTGAGAGAGGGTTCAAAACTTGCCCCAGTACAGAGCAAAGACCGAAGCAGGGATATCTGACTCAAAATGTCCTGCCTTTGGGAAAGGTGCCCCCAAGGGCTTGGAACTAGTAGCTATGCATATAGGTTTACAGTTTACACAGTGCTGTGGCACAAGTAATCTCATTTCTTCATCACAGAGACCCAGCAGTATAGACCTTATTATCTCTGGGCTAAACCCAAAATTGCGACTCAGAAGCTGAAATAATTTTCCCAAGGCCCCGTATTTGAGCTGTGACTCCAAAACAGGTATTCTGATTCCACATCAGGGTTTTCTTCACTCTGCCTAATTGCCTTCCCATTTCCAGGTTAGGATCTATTCGCTGTGCACCCATCACAACCACTTTTGCCCCAGCTCTAAGCTCTACTACTGAAAATGGAAAGCATCACTGCTCTCAGAAGGGTCAAGGGAGAGAAGAAAAACTAGTATGTTACGGACGCAGCTTAGAGCTGATAGTTGTAAAAAGAACCTTTATTCATCAGGAAAGAATTATTCACTCTTAGAGATTTCCATCCAAATGGTCAGAATGTAGGTGATGGCACATCAAGGGCTGTATCTCCCCATCTATAAGATGTTGAGGTAAGACTAGAACCGTGGTTTCAAACTGGTGCCTCTGAGGAGGTTTCCCGAAGGCCCACAGGGAGCACCTACTGAGTGGTCTGCCCAGCCCCTCCTCTGGGAATTGCCATGTTTCTGCTGCAGCTCCCTGCTCCATCAACCACAGAATCATGACCCATGCAGGACCAATCGAAACCTCTGTTTCTGCACAGCGGATGGCCCAGCAAGCCAGAGACGTACAAGGGGAGTAGAGAAAGCCAGCCCACAATCAGAGAAGGGACTGGAGGACATGTGCAGAGAAAATCAGGAAGAAAACGGCCTGGATTCCTTGGTTTCCTTCTTTTTTGCAGACTTCCCTTTTGTTTGCTTAAGCCAGCTCATGGTGACCCCCATGACGTGCAACCAAATAAACCAAAGTTACGCCGAGATGAGAGGAGGGGTGGGTAGGCAACTAGAAAAGGTTTTATTTTAGGCCTCATATTTTTATTGGGCTTGGTTTTGTGTTAAATTGCTCCCGCCCCCCCAAAAAAGGTATGTTAAAACTCCCGCTTCCCCATACCTGTGAATGTGACCTTCTTTGGAATAGGGTCTTTGCAAATGTTATCAAGTTAAGATGATTTGATTGGGCTCCAAGGTAATTACTGTGCTTATAACAAGAGAAGAAGAGATATGGACACCAAAAAGGGTGCATGCCATGTGATGATGTGAGAGAGGTCAAGGTGCCACAGCCGTAAGCCACGGAGTGCCAAGGAGCGTTAGCAGACCTCCAGAAGCGACAAAGAAGCAAGGGAGAAGTACCTGATGGGTTTCAGTCACCTTGATTTTGTACTTCTGGCCTCCAGAAGCATAAGACAATACATTTCTGTCATTTCATGCCACTCACTTTATGGCAGTTTGTTACAGCAGCCTGAAGAAACAAATATAGGCTTCTGATAAGATGCTCTTGCTTAAAAAAAAAAAAAAAAAAGAAAAAGAAATTGAAAACCACTGAATTCTATCTATTTTAAATTTCAGTCACTTAACAATTTCACGTATAAAACATCTCATTCATGGGGAAGCTGAATAAATGAAATCCTGATTTAATTTGTAATTTCCCAGTTAGTTTGTTTTATTCCTATGTATTGTATAACTATTTTCAGTAACTTCTACTCAACGGTGTACTTCACTGCTAATAAAATAAATATTTCATTTTTCCAATTTGGCTAAAAGTCACTTTTTATCTTTAGAATCTTCAAGTACAGGAATAAGGCACACACATATTTTATTTAATGGTTTTCTTGTAAAATCCAGCATCTCAGCAAAAGCTGGAGTTAGCATTTCAAATTTGCCATAATTTAAGACATAAGAGGCATAGTTACAAAAATACAATGGGGCCTTCAAATATTTTTATTCCAAAAAGCTTTAGAATGTCATCATTTGAAATTTGTATAATGAAAGCAAGTTAGCAATCTAGTATTTCTAACAAAATATTTCTCTAGAAGAGTCTCAGGAGACCTGATTCCCCGCACAGCTGACAACACGTGACCAAACAAATGTAGCGTTAGTGCTTATAACTGGCGTTGGTCTCATGGTTGCATTTGTATTTTTTTAAGTTTATTTATTTATTTTGAGAGAGCGAGCGAGCAGGGGAGGGGCAGAGAGAGAGGGAGAGGGAGAGAATCTCCAGCAGGCTTCGCACTGTCAGCTCAGAGCCAATGTAGGGCTCGAACTCGCCAACTGTGAGATCGTGACCTGAGCTGAAAATCAAGAGTCAGACTGACTAAACCGACTGAGCCACCCAGGCACCAATGATGGTTGCGTTTTTGAAATTTTATTGTAAACTTGCAGGTGGCCAGATAATTTTTTTATCTGTTACTATGCTTTTCTAGAGATAGTTCCAATAAAAGTGCATTATAATTATATCACACGTCTCAGTTTTTAAAAAAACTTGAAAACACATGATCCTACTTACCTACAAAATTGCTGTTTTAAACAGTACTTAAATATGATCATCTCTGTTTTATTGCTGAAGAGACCGAGGCTAGGAAATCTGCCCCAGGTCATACAAAGTCTTCTGACTCCAGACGTAAAATGTGGTTTTCAAGATACCAGACTGTCTACCTAACTCACATACAAGGGTCAGGTGATTGCATGGTGGGTTTTTAACTGCTGACCTCACAGCTTCTAAGAAAACTACAGTGATTTATTTTTTAATTCGCTTTTTTTTTTCCCAAAGAGCTAGTAGATGCTTTTCGTATCTTGACATGATTTCCTTCTAGAAATCCTCATACACCAAAGAAACAGAAAGACACAGCCATTGCTTGGCTCTTTGACGTTTGTTTCAGAGGTGTTTCACCTCAGAGAGGATCCATCGTGGCTCTCCTGAGGGACAGTGGAGCTCTGCTCCCCGAATGAGGACTCCACAAGAGGTGACAGAGGAGCAGTCAGAACCATGATGGAAAGCTCTACACACCTCTTCCTCTCCTTTCTGTCCTCGTGAGGCAAACTAAAGAGTGGATAAAGCTTATAAAATCACATGAGCTACTTCTTTCTACAGGTAGAAAGCACACATGCAGAACATTTCAGAATACGACAAGTGGAATTTACGATTTAACATTTTTGCCCAGTGCTATGTCGACTGAGGACCAAAATGAGAAGCTCCTGGACCTCTGCCCATGGTCCCTTGTCACTTGATCATTGCATTTGCAAAGCACCTCTGGGGTCAAGACGCTAAATTATAGGAATATGATATTTTTTAATGTTCAAATCATCATTTTCCCTCCCTCAAAGTGTCACAGGTCACCTCAAAACTGAGTTTCAAATCTCACAGTGCAGAACAGCACCAAGATTAAGACCATTCCCACTTCACTGACCACTGAGGGCCAGAGGATTTCTTTTCAGTTTCTCCCACACGGAGACCCTCTGGGCTCACAGCTGTCAAGGAACTAAAAGAACACTGGTGGGGCTCTTATGAGCCTCCTGCCCAGCCGAGATGCCAGGGCTTAAAGGAAGAGGGGAGAAGGCTTCGCTGTCTCTTTTCCCACCTAGTCACATATCTTTTTATCCAGGGAGTAGAGAAGGAACCATCGGGATCTGAGAATCACTGTTTACAAAGGCAATAGAGATTCATAATATTATGCTGAAACCTCACAAGAAGCTTTTTCATTAAAAAAAAAAAAAAAATACCATTTCTCTCCTGAGGAAACTAAAACTCCTACCCCTATAAGAAATCTGATTAGGGAAACAAGTATGAAGTCTTATTAGAAGAGGTCATTAGCGGAGGTAATTCTGTGAGCAAAGAGGTACAGAGGAGAAGAAAGTAAGAATTACAAAAATAAAGCTGAAAAGGACACTGGGTTAAATGAAGTTCAGTCTCTCCATTTTATAGGTGTAGAAATTGAGGTTCCCAGAGAAATGCATAAAATATATTTAGTATTTTATAAAAAGAATGTGGACTGTGAGATACTACTCGACGACGACAACAAAATACTGATTCAATGCAATGACGCTGATGAATCTCACAAGCCTAACGACAAAAGAAAGAAGGGACATGGGGCGCCTGGTGACTCCGTCGGTTAAGCATCTGACTTCAGCTCAGGTCATGATCTCCCGGTCCGGTCCGTGAGTTTGCGCCCCGCTTCGGGCTCTACGCTGACAGTTTGGAGCCTGGAGCCTGCTCCAGATTCTGTGTCTCCCTCGCTCTCTTTCCCTTCCCAACTCACACACTGTCTCTCTCTGTCTCTCAAAAATGAATAAATGTTAAAAAAAATTTTTTTAACAAAAGAGTGAAACTGCTTCACTCTTACATAGCAAAAAGAAAAAAACCTCAAAAAGATATGTAATGAGATTGCCCCATAAACACGACTGTTATAATCCACAAAAATATTTTTAATCATTGTATCTTTTTAAAAATGTTTATTTATTTATTTCTGAGGGAGAGAGTGAGCAAGAGAGGGGCAGAGAGAGATGGAGAGAATCCAAGCAGGCTTTGCTCTGCCAGAACCCACAAACCATGTGGCTCCAACCCACTAACCGTGAGATCATGACCTGAGTTGAAATCAAGAGTCGGACGCTTAACCAACTGAGCCACCCAGGCACCCCTAATCATTATATTTTTTACCTATTGTTTAAATTTTAGTCTCAGATCTTAATTTCTTAATTCTTTTTATTTATTTTTATTTGAGAGAGAGAGAGAGAGAGAGAGAGAGAGCATGAGCAGGAGAGAGGGACAGAAGGGAGAGAGAGAGAGAAAGAGAATCTTAAGCAGTCTCTATGCTCAGCATGGAGCCCGACAAAGGGCTCAATCCCACAACCCCGTGATCATGACCTGAGCTGAAACCAAGAGTCAGTCACTCAACTGACTGAGCCATCCAGGTGTCCCTTAATTCTTAAATTAGATTTGTGTAAAATACAAAATATCCAAAAAAAAAAAAATTATCGGAATTTGCAGGTACTGTTAAATTTCCTAGTTATTCTCCCACATATCAATTTACATCAACGTTAAGGAGAAAAGTTACAAAAACGAGCACAGTAAGTAGTAAGTTTTCAGCGAGTTAAATTTTTCATTTAGTTCATATGCACTTCAGAAATATTTTTAACATCGTAATAAAATCAAATACACCAGGCCCATTACAGGAGTTTAAAAGGACAAACAAGCTCAACGGGTCAAGGGTCCTTTGCCTGTTTAAGTTAAAAACTACACCTTACGGAATGAACTGGAAGTGCTTTATGTGAATTACCTCACAAGATGACTTAGGAGATCCATAAAATACACCCTGTAATTGCATACAGTCTGACTGCAAAAGCACTCTGATAGCACTTGACCCTTTGTTATTAAAATCCTTATCCATTAGCAGTTACTGCTTATTGCATAACACCAACAGGTCTTGTAAAACACGCAGTTACAGGAACCACAACAGCATTACTAAAGATCACACTTCAGGTTTGAAAAACAATTCTACTGTGGACAAAGCTGAATTATGAAACCACAGGTCTGAAAGCAGCACCTATGGTCAGAGAACCTAAAAGGCAAAGTCACGCGTGCCGTCCCAAATACTGCCATGGACGTTTTCCCTAACAACTTTTGCTCACAGACATGCTCTTCAAAAATTAATATCCGTTGCCTGATTCAAGTTCTGAGTAACTCAAAAATTATATATAAGATTACCTCTAATTGGGAATATTTGTTGATGAGCCAAAGGAAGCTTGCTTTCTTCCTGAGATGAACCTGAGGAAAATTTCTGAATCGTTTCTCTTCTGCTCACGAGATAAACAAATGAGATAAAACCTAAGAGACCTTGGGTTCTCCTTAATATAAAGCACATTCGAGAGTTGATCGAACTGTGAAAGTACCACACCGAACACACGTTTTAAAGACACACACGCACACATGTATTCATAGAACAAATGCACACAGACTATCCAAACCATCCATCTCAAGTTTTGTGAGACAAGCATAGGTTTTCCCAGGGGCAAAGGAAAATGGAAACCTTAAAACTACATTATTCATATTGGTGTAATTAAGTCTTACTATAAAGGTTGGCATTTTTCTTCTAGAAGTCTACTTTTGATAACCAGTATCTCTGAGACAGATATAAATTAGGTTAGCTGACTAAATAGTGTACTACTTAATTCATAACTTCTAAAATCATTAAAAATTGGTACAGAGCTTTTGAGGAATTTCCAGACACTCGGGTTACAACAAAAATAGTAATTATGATTTTAAAAGTAATAACTCTTTCCCTCGGATTGACATTCTGTTTACTTACAGACTGTCCGTTCATCCCCCGGGGGTCTTCCATTGAAGGCTTTTTCTTCTGAATTATATATGGGCTATTAGCTACACACTTCTTCAAAGGGTTCCAACCGCCCTGCACCTGTGCAGAACAGAGCATCAAGCGGCCATATTAATTGTGTGGCATGAAATCAAGAGCTGATCTTTGCGTCTGCAGCTTTCCATGTGCCTGCCTGTATACACAAGTCAAGAACGCTTACCTTCACTGAGTGAACCTTTAAAATAAATGTTACGGGCTCACGGTTTATCACGATTTACATGAGCCAAATGTGGCCCAATTATAGCTCAGTGCGTCTGCTGGAAGCAGCCGCAGGCCAAGGGAAAAAAGAATGGAGAGGCCAGCTAGAGGGCTTTCCAGACACATTATTTTTGAGCCAACAGGACAAGAGCTTTTTTCTTTTTCCTTCTTGAATTCAGTTTCTCGAAGCTATTTATCAACGTCAATTGTACCATAATGCAAAGAGGAAATAGTAACAAAGAGATATGATTGTAGTCTGGGCAAGGATAAAAGAGAAAAAGTCTAGAGTTGAGTGTTTTACCCTCAGGGCAAGGATATTATTATACTATTTCTTAGCAAGTTTACATTAGGTCACAGTTTCACGGTTGATCAATTCTGAACCTTCAGAGACTCAACACCTTCGAGAAGCATGGGCTTTGGGGATGCTTCAAGATGGGAAGAATAAGTGTAGTATTTTGAAACATATTCTACAGTTAGTTATCTTCAAACAACAACAACAACACACAGTCATCTTGTTGCCCATTCTCATTTCCTAACTTTCCAAATTGATTCTCATGCTTTGCTCAAATGAGGAACCCAGAAGAGTCTCTCAGGTTCTCTTACGTGCACTTAGCAACTGAGAAATTTTTCTAGGTGCCTCGCATCAACTCCAACACAGATATTTGAATATTATGGAATTAAAAAAAATAGGTATGATCTGGATATCGCCCAAGACAAAATTATGGAACAGAGAATACATAGCCGTTTAACCTCAATATCACATTTTGTAGAAATACTTGAACTTCTGCATGTTAGCCTGGTGGGAACACCACCGGACTGGAAGTCAAGAGATGAGAATTCAGGTTCTGACTCTGGCGCTAACCAGGTGAATGATCTGAGGTCAATAATTTATCTCTCTGAGCCTCAGTTTTTATTATCTGTGAAATGGGAGCTTTCAATTGGATGATTTCTTACAGGCATATGTTTGATATGTCTACTTTAATGAATGTTTGCATTTACACACATAATCTTCAGGTAAAAGATCTCAAGCTTGGATGATTTGGGATGTAATTTTAAAATGTTGGAGGAATTGTCTTTGTTTTGGTTTTACTCACAATTGTCCAAGCTGGAAAATGTATGCCTTACCCACTGCCAAAGCAAAGGTGATGCTTCTTGGGCAACATGAGATTCATGAGTAACTAGACTCCTAAAATTTTGAGAATCCTTGTGACAGCACAGTGTTTTTGTAATTTTAACGAGAAATTATATTATAATTTCAGGTCATAAGTAAATAAAAAATCCTGTGGACGTATTTACGGTCTACGAAGCCAAGAAAACACAATATGGTACTCTATTTCAAATTCCTTAAAATTTCAGAACTGAATCTTCAAATCCACCCCTACCATTGCTTGTAGAGGATTCCTTGCATAATCAAGGAAGAGATATTATGGAAACTAGACTTTTTCCATTGCTTGAGTAACTCTCTTGAGGCACATTAACTTTTCTAGGCGATAAGGCAACTCTTAAAAATAATAATAATAATGCTGCCTTACATTGGTCAAACCCTTTACAGTTTACAAAGTGCTTTCACATAAACTGCCCACAGGGCACCTATATGTGCTGAGACAAAGTCCAGTCTCATTCCTCACAGAAGGGGGCGGGCCCAAGACAAAGCCCCCTCTGATTCCCCCTAAATTCCCATCCTCTCCATACCTGTCCTGAGAACATGTTTCAATCAAAATCTGTATATTTGATATTCCAGGATTATTTCCCATGTGTTTCTTTTCCATATTTCCATATTGAACTTACTGAACAGTTTAAGGTATTAAGAATGGTCAAGTTACATGAGCATGAAAGCTATTTCATTTGTAATTTTATTTCTTCTGAAGATGAAACTGTTCTGTACCAAATGCTGTATTTGTTATTGTTTCCTGGGCTAAAACAGAAAAGACTGAGCTTATTGAGAAGTCAAAAGAGTCAGCCTTCATCTACTTCAGATAGATGTCTCCACGGAGAAAGACTGCCACTCGAAAATTTTTTAAAAAGCACAGAGAGCCATGGACTTTATTTACAAATCCTCCACTGCTTGCTAAATCAGCATAGTTGTTTCCAGATTTCTACATGTCAATCCAAACCGTGCAATAGATGCCACGACTAGGTCTACTGATATTTAGGAGCCTGGCTTTAGTAAACCCTTAATTCCCTTGCTGCACTTGATTTTTCATGGTTTATAAAGAAGCCTGCCCCCATTATAGCACTTATCTAATGGGAATGTAATTATTTCTCTACCTGTCTCCCGCACTAGACTGTAGCTCCATGAGGGCTAGGACGATGCCTCCCTCTCTCATTCAGGTCACATATGGCACTCATTAAATATTTTGAATGAACGAATGAATGAATGAATGAATGGAGGTGTGTTATCGATACATGGCAAGTTTTTAATACACGTGAACTCCGAGATAGAATTGGGTGGGCAGTCAAATAGTGGTGCTATCATTCAGTCAACTTTAAAATTATCCATCAAATTTCTGGTCCTGAACATTTGTTTCAAGTACCCAGGAAATAGGCTCAAGTAAAAAACAGTTTACTTGACACCTATCTGTCTACCTACTTACGTACTTACCCACTTATTGCACACATAAAGAGTAGCTATTCATAAAACTGTTCAGACCTACACGTCAATACATACGGAGTAGTCAGAGGTGAACTCTCCGAGACTTTGTTTAAACCAACACGTGGTCCCTAGAAAAGAAGGAATCGAGGACGTTCAAGGAGGCTCATCTAAATACAGAATGGTGAGGGCAGATACGCACGGATGGAAAGGCCAGTTGGTTGAGATTTGTTTGGGGAGATTTGTGGAGCGCCAGAGGCAGGTGCCTTGGTAGCAGGGGTGTCCCTACAAGGACAGGGAGCCATGAGCCTGGTGGCAGTTGGGTCCCCATTCACGCATCCACCCCCAGCACTCACCATGCCAAAGCAGGGTGCATTCGTCACAAAACGCCAAGTCCTTTACTTACCTACTGCTGAGTAAACTCTTACGGCACCCTCCCTAAGAGGGGTGCCCCCTGGAGTTGTACACCATGGAAGGCCACCCCTCTGTTAGCCACGGAGGTGTAAGCTTTCCTGATAAAAAGGCAAGGGACTGAAAGACAGCCTGAATCTCTGCTGGCCAATTTCATTGTTCTGGAGTCAGTTATCCACTCTGAGCACGGAGGAAAAGCCTAGAAGTCTCTTCCTGAAGTGTATTTCAACAAGCTCTTAAGTAGGAAGAAAAGATCAATGGAACAAAATAGTGAAAAATAGCTGCATGGCTGGGCACACATGTAAACAGGATTTGACTCCTCCTATGGGCCAGTTGCACGATGCCACCTGCGAAAACTGCTCTCCCGGGGCGGACGGTGGGAATCAGCCCCTTCCCAGGCCACCGTAGCTCACAGAATACAGGGTAGGGGCATTCCCAGCTCAGAGTGGTGTGGCTCCTATCTTGCATTCACAGTCCCAGGCCAGATGCTAGCCTCGGCATGTGGTGCTGAGAGGAACCATGCAGGTGACGAGAGGGATAGCAGGAGGCAATCCTGGGCAAGAAGGAGATCTGGAGGACGGGCCCTGTGTGAGCTGGTCTTTTCAGTATCTGAGGGAACGATGCCTTCTGCAGTCCAATCCCCTGGACTATTGATGAAACACCACTGAAAAGCTAATTTTGTTACGTGGACTCACTGCACACAGGATTAATGGGGGGAAATCTCAATAGCTCTGAACCTAATGTTTCCTGGGTTCAGTAAAATTTTTACTCCACATAGGTGCTTCCTATTCGTTTCTACCCAGTGGCAAAAGCCGGGCAGCAGATAAAATAAGCAATAGCACCTCACCTTACATGGGAACATTTATCTTGCTTTTACCTTAGTTCTAGCTCATCCAAAACATCCTGGCCATTGTCAAAACAAAATATTGGGAGAAGTTAAGTTGGCATAAGTGTGTGAATTACGGGGGCATAAAACAGACGGACAAAGGGTCTTGTCAAGCAGGCTCTTGGGACAGACCTTCCAGATTGAAGAAAAATAAGGTGGAGACTAAGATGATTGGGAAGAAAATAATATTTTAAAAAATATTATGCATCATCTCTATTTTAATTTTTCCTACTGGTTTTGAAAAAAATGGGTTATATTTCAGATGGCACGTAAATCATCTGTAACGAAGCAGCGACCCATCAGACACTGTGAATAACTTGTGGCTCCTTGGATGAAAGAATATTTTCATTACAGCGCCCCATCACTTTAATCTTTGCTGTCTCACCAAGTGTTGAGTTTTCTAACATTCCTGAGAAGCAGAAGGAAACTAGCGGTTGAACATTGCTTTATAGAAAAGAAAAGGGCTATTCTGAAGTGTGTCCCCAGAAGACTACAACTACGGATTGAATAAACATATCAAATCAAGGGGTCTTTAAGAAAATTTACAAACAGAAGCCTGCAGTGAAACGAACCGCCGGATGAATGACCTCCAGGGACCTACTCAGTGGGCAATTCCATGGTTCCCAAAGCCACAAGAGGCCGTGTGGCACTGTCACCTCGTCTTTGCTTTACTCACCTTCCTAAGAAATGTGGTTATATCAAAGAGATATAGGTGAGTGAGATTCAGAAAGCAGATACGCAATCATCTCTCAGATTGTTAAGGAGCACATCCAGCCACTGAAGCCATTCATTGAAAAAAAACAAGTTCAGCTCTATGTTGGTGTATGTCTTCTCCAGCTGGAGATAAAGTTTCTACAGAAATAAATGTCCACAACAATTTGCTCTTATAGCTGTTCCACTGATTTCCTGGTACTACTGTTTTAAGCATGAGGCCTGTCTATTCATTATAGAACTTCTATCCAAATATGACCAGATTCCTGCTTCCACCATATGTAACTTCCTTCTCATTTCAGATGAAGAATGGAAAGCGTGGGGACAATCAAATGAGTTGAAACCAATGAGGAAAATTAATGGCATGTGTTTATCGAGCAACTGAAGTTGAACTCAAACTACGTTTTGAGAGAGCGGCAGACCTACACAGTCTTTTAATGTAGCACTTCATACATGGACAATATTAAGAAAACTCTAGAGAAACATGCCCATAGTCCCATCAACTCAACTTACTTTAGGAAACTATAATCACAGCGAATCATCAGGCTTGCTTGGTTTTCGGTTTCTCTGAACCTCGTTGCATAAGTATTTTACAGTCTACATTTGTCATTCTTAACGCCCCTGTAATTTATGTTCCATCAGGGAGATAATCCCATAAGGTGGGAGATTTGGGGTTTGTTTCACTCTTGCACTATGGCATCCAACACTTCAACATCTGCATTCATCAAGCTCTTGGCCTTCTTTTTAATGCTTTATTTAAGCGCAAATTCCAAACGGTGTAATCAGAGGATCAAACGGTCTGGTGTCTGAAAGGAGTAATTCTTTTTTATTTTATTTATTTTTATTTTTTTGGGGGGGGGGGACAGAGAGAGACAGAGCATGAACGGGGGAGGGGCAGAGAGAGAGGGAGACACAGAATCGGAAACAGGCTCCAGGCTCCGAGCCATCAGCCCAGAGCCTGACGCGGGGCTCGAACTCACGGACCACGAGATCGTGACCTGGCTGAAGTCGGACGCTTAACCGACTGCGCCACCCAGGCGCCCCATGAAAGGAGTAATTCTTGTAAAGTGAGGTCAAATTCACTTATTCAGATTTCTCTCACATATAACAGTGGCCCTAGTACGAGAAGATGCAACATGAAAGTCATATTTTAAGGATATTCAAAGGAAATTGCTCCCACAGATCCTGCAATCTCGACAGCATTCGTGAATCTTCCCATATCGAAAGGTACCAAATTTTCGTGTTCACGGACGAACGTTTGAATATGAAAAACCGCGGCTGGGCGTTTGAAAGCCTTAACCAAATCACGATGCAGACCTTCACTGTGCTGATCTCCCGCATCGGTCACTTGCTCTCTCTTCCACTCAGCATTGCTCTTTGAATACGATCTGCTCTCGTGGACTCCAGATGAAAAGCCAAACCTCATTCCAGTAAATATGGGATCTTTCATTACCATCCTGATCACTGTCTCCTCTTCTTTCAGCAAGGTGAATCACCATGCCACACGACTCGGTTGGTGGAGTCTGACGACCATTGTCATAAAACCATTTTTTAACTTTTTTAATTTATTTTGAGAGAGAGAGAGAGAGAGAGAGAGAGAGAGAGAGAGAGAGAGAACGTGCATGTGAGTACAAGCAGGGCGGAGGGACAGAGAGAGGGACAGAGAGAATTCCAAGCAGGCTCCATGCTATCAGCACAGAGCCTGACGGGGGCTCAATCTCAGGAACTGGGAGATCATGACCCGAGCCGAAATCAAGAGTCAGATGCTTAACTGACCGAGCCACCCCAGGTGCCCCTGTCATAAAATAATTTATACTCAAGCATAGAAATAGTAAATGGTGCCCACTGATTATGATTGGTGGCATATCCACGAGGGATTTGAGGAACCATGGTTGTGTGGTAGCATGTTGCTTAGGAACCACAGGCCTATAAATCTCATATGTAATGAAGAAATGCAGGCATCTAAGAGAAAATAAGCTAAAATATAAATCACAGGGGCCCCTGGGTGGCTCAGGCAGTCAGCTGTCTGACTTTGGCTCAAATTGTGATCTCATGGTTTGTGAGTTTGAGCCCCATGGAGGCTGCTTCAGATTCTCTCTCTCTCTCTCTCTCTCTCTCTCTCTTTCACTCTCTCTCTGCCCCTCGTCCTTCTCATCGCCCCCCCCCCCTTGTCTCTCTCTCTCTTAAAACTAAATAAACCTTAAAAAAAACACCACAATCACAAATGAGAAATTCATCTAAAATTTCACTGGGCTGGTATATTAATTCTTCTGTATCTGCTGGATTGAGGGTATTGTCAGTCCTCCGGGGATGTAGTTTTTTAAAAAAAATGTATCACGGAAATAGTTTCTCAGCCTACAGAGACTATAGTTTCAGTTTTAAAACAATAAGGTCTACAGGGCGCCTGGGTGGCTCAGTTGGTTAAGCATCAAACTCCTGATCTCGGTTCAGGTCATGATCTCACAATTCACGAGTTCAAGCCCCACATCGGGCTCCTCGCTGATAGTGTGAAGCCTGCTTGGAACTCTCTCGCTCTCTCTCTCTGCCCCTCCCTTTCTCTCTCTTGCTCTCTCAACATAAATAAATAAAGGTAAAAAAATAACAAGGTCTGGAATAACTGGTAGCCAACTACATTGGTACCATTCAGGGGTTATGTTTTTCTGCTGTTTAAATTAAGTAAATGACTAGAAGTAAACAATGAATGTTCTCACTTCATTCAAAAGGCAAAGAGGAGATATGAAACACCAACTCCTTTTCTTTTACATAGGAAGATCTACCATTAAATACCTCCGAAGGTGTTAAAAATACACCACGAAAAACTCACCCATAGGAATGGAAAGCAGGACAGTGGCTGCTTGGGGCCAGAGCCGAGGGGGTGGAAAGTGGCGGATGGACTGTAAAGGGGCACGAGGGAACCATCTGGGGCACTTACAAGTGTTCTCTACCTTGACTGTAGTGCTGACATGAGCAAAAATGATTATCAAAACTCATTGAACTATACACTTCAGCTTGATTTTTTTTAAATGTGCCACAATTCACGTTTCTTATCAGTTGTCAACCTCTTTTTTCCAGCACCATCAAGGAATTAACGTTTTGATGATGACGGCCTTCTCCACTGGACATAATAGTCCCTGCCCCTCCGAATAAAACATGACATTAGTGCTGATCTTTGTCTAACTGTTTATCCACCAACACTCGCCTCTAACACAGGTGATATTCACTCCTGCTTGAGTAAACTATATGGGTCCAACAATAATGTTCACTTTCAGGTGTAAAAGTGAAAAGGGGCTTTCTTTTTCTTTCTTTCTTTCTTTCTTTCTTTCTTTCTTTCTTTCTTTCTTTCTTTCTTTCTTTCAATGTTTATTTATCCTTGAGAGAGAAAGAGAGAGAGAGAAAGCAGGGGAGGGGCAGAGAGAGAGGGAGACACAGAATCCGAAGCAGGCTCCAGGCTCTGCGCTGTCACCAGAGAGCCCAATGCAGAGCTCTAGCCCGTGGACTCTGAGATCATGACCTGAGATGAAGTCGGACGCTTATTGACTAAGCCACCTAGGCGCCCCCGAAAAGGGGCTTTAAAACATATCCTTGGTTTAAGAGGTGAGGATTAAAAAGTACATAATGTTGTTTAACGTTAAGGCTCAACTGGCATGTCAATAGTTACGATTCTGAAGGTTTTATTTTTTAAAGAGTTAAATTTGAATGTTGAATGGTGGTCCGGTTTTCAGTAATACCCTGGGTCAGATTCATAAAGTATTTGGCCTACAAAAAATTCAGTTATCAAAATTTAAAAAGCAGGTTTATTTCTAAAATATAAAATGGAAAGATTTATTTCTCAGACTCTTATGCCATTTCTGCTAAAATTCAGAGGCAATTTTAGCCATGGATATAGGCATAGACTTCAATGTCCAGCTCATTAGGTAACGTATGTTCATCATTAGACCTTAAAACTAATGCATATTACACGTGCCAGTTTAGGAGAAACTAGAGAATAAACACCTCTCTGCTCTGCTCCAACACTATTCCCTTCCCCTTGACAATCACAACTAAAGTTTAGCAAAGCATTTTCTTCATTTCCTGGATGCTGACTCTTACTTGCTTCTTGACCAGAGAAAGGATTACTTGATGTAATAAGATTGCAGGACTACGTCTCAGAGGCCAAAACATCGAAAATAAAGACAGTAATGGAGAAAGCATTAAGCTGTCAGAAAAGATGTACTGGCTCAGGGTTTCATGAATCTCACTCTTTCCTTAAAATCAAAGGGTAACTTACATTACAGCAAAGCTAAAAAAGTTTCAGAAATCTGCCTCCCATCAATTCCATGAGAAAAAAATAGGTGACATAATCCACAGGGATATACATGGTATGAGATGTGATGGGGCCACAGAAGGAAGTTGTGGAATCCAAATTCCCATCTAGAGTGGGAGTCATCTAAAACATCCTTTAGGGGGCACCTGGGTACAATTGGTTAAGAGTTCCACTTTGGCTCAGGTCATGATCTCACGGTTCGTGAGTTCCAGCCCTGCATTGAGCTCCGTGCTGACAGCTCAGAGCCTGGAGCCTGCTTACAATTCTGTGTCTCCCTTTCCCTCTGCCCCTCCCCTTCTCTCTCTCCCTCTCTCTCTCTCTCTCAAAAATAAACATTAAAACTTTTTTTAAATAAATAAATAAATAAATAAATAAATAAATAAATAAATAAATAAAACATCCTTTACAGATAGCCAACCTGCTTCTGCATGAACACTTCTGGGGACAGAAATTCACCAGCTTGGCAAGCTTGGTCCACAACTGAAAGGTTTAACCTTTAGGTGGTGCTCCCTTATACTGAGCTGAAATAGACCCATCAAAGCCCCTTTCTCTAAAATCAGTTTTTCTTCTGCACAGACACAAACATATTTCAATACCCTCCTATACAAAGTAGTTCTTGAAACATTTAAGATTAATAATATCCCCTAAGGGCTCTCCTTTCTAGGCCCAAAATATCTTTTTAAAAATTTTTTTTTTTCAACGTTTATTTATTTTTGGGACAGAGAGAGACAGAGCATGAACGGGGGAGGGGCAGAGAGAGAGGGAGACACAGAATCGGAAACAGGCTCCAGGCTCTGAGCCATCAGCCCAGAGCCCGACGCGGGGCTCGAACTCATGGACCACGAGATCGTGACCTGGCTGAAGTCGGACGCTTAACCGACTGCGCCACCCAGGCGCCCCTAAAATATCTTTTTTAAAATGAGTTACTTAACTTTCTGATCTCCCTCCACAGGACATATCTGTTGGCCAGTGGTCCCTGGATGCAAACACCGTACTGAGCTTAGGGACACTCAAACTCTTGGGCAAATGACCTATTTTCAAGGCATTATCCCTCTATTCTCTATTTGAGGAACTGACTCATCCCTGTGAAATTCTCATTTTGTTAATTTCTGCATGTCAATCAAGCTCACTTGCTGTTCTGTGACTCAGGGTTCTGCAAGCCAATGACTGATGCATCCGTTCCAGCTTTACGTAATGCACCAACCTTAAAACCACGGCTTTAGCTTGCAACTTTCAAGTCACTGATAGAAATGATAAAGGGGAGAAAGCCAAAAACAGAGTTAGTCCTGATGAGTCAAAGGGTGAAAAAGACTACTGAAGGCTTAGAGAAGGAGGACGAGGGCTGCAGTTGGTAACTCTGACACTTACCAGCTCTGTGATCTTGGAAAAATTCACCTCTCTGAGCCTGTTTCCTCACCTATACGATGACATTAATACCATCCAATAGGATAGAGATGATTGAAAATGCATCCTACACTTAGTACACATTCACTAAATTTGTGTTGAGCAGATGATAAGTATTTTGTAAGGGATGAAAGGTCATAAAACGATAACCCAATATGCCTAATTGTCTCTAGTATTTACTTCCAAAAATTATCATGTAAGTCAACTGCTTAAGAACAATCAGACACTTTTAGAAGCTGTATTTCAGGTTACTAATGTAACAATTAGTAAAACAATACTGTCATCGTAGCACTCCCTCTCTTTAATTACCTGTTGTGAACACCTTGACTTTTTTATGGGCTAAATAATCTCACTAACAGATTTTTTTCATAGTTCCTATTTTGTAACTGATCTTAATTAGCACAGTGCTCTGCCTTCTCTCCAAGGCCTTTACATGTTCCAAAATTGTGAAACTTGTTAGATTGTGCTCTCTCCCAAAGCAGGGAACAAGTCTGATTCAGTCTGATGTGGTCTGATAACCAAATCCTTTCCAAGCTGGCCCCAGTTACCACCCCTGCACATCTCTACCACATCCCAGGTCCCTCCTGCTCACCCACAGCCACTCCAGGTTACTTCTAAATGCCTCTGGTGCCAAAGGACACACTGTCTAAAGGACAGTGGACACACTGCCTAGAGGACACACTGTCCACCCAGACTCCTGCCTACCTTGCAAGGCCCATTCAGTCCTCTCTTCCAGGAAGCCTTGCACACCTGTGACTTCGCCCATTAGAGTACTAATCACATGAGGTCACAACTGTCCACCACACTGCTCCTTCAAGAGCGTTTTTACCCATTTTTATCCATGTAACTCGATGCTTGGTACATGGCACCTTTCCCAGTGTTGGCTCACTGAACAGCTCAGAGCTTGACATACAGCACACTTGGGGTCTCTGAAGAGAATGGAAGAATGCCCTCTTGTTCTACATGGACATCCTGCTTCTACATTATTGTAGCACTTCTCACTCATAGCTGCGACTTTGTGTGCTGAGTATACACTTGCTTTGATTCTTCCGAACAGGTAATTAACTCGCACTTCTCTACAGGTTTGAGTCCTCCTCCCACCCGGATTTTTGGAAGAGGCTTTGGGTCTTATGAGATGACTTATTTGGCTAGCATTCATCAGTGTGGCCACCAGAAAAATGTTGGGTGGGTCTGAACATGAAGGAAACAATAAAAATTGTCTGTACTGGAGGCATTGTCCCCACCTCCCCCCAAACTCACCGAAGGCAAAGCAGAGATCCTGTCTATTTCTCATCGGCTTCTTAATTATTCCTAGAAATAATAATGGGCCACCATTGTTGACCTCTCCAATTCATCTGCTACTTCTTTTAACTGGCCTCTTTGATTTGGACCAACCGACTCACTTTCAGCCACAGTAAGGAATCCTGGGGACGGGAGGGGGGCTAGAAAGCACTAAATATAAATATCTCCTTGCCTCAACTGCTCCCCAAATGTTTTCCATTACTGGAGCTTCGAGCGCAAGCACACGTCCAAGACAGCAATCACAACATCAAATAGGGCCAAGATGACCCCCCTCGGTCCCCCGACGTCCCAATCAGTCACCACCTCCCGGAAGGAAAACAAACCGGCCCCAGACACAGCCCTCCACGTGCAGCGGGCGCCCCAAGGCTTCCAGGCAAAGGGGCGACGCGCGTCCCCAGCACTGCGCGCACCGCCGCGCCCTTCCAGGTGGCCTCGCGTACCTGGCGGCGGTGCCCGCGCCTCGGACGAGGCCGGCGGGCTGGGGTGCCGGCGGCGCGCGCGCTCGCCCGGGGGTCGGGACCCCGGCGGCGGCGGCGGCGGCGGCGGCGGCGCCCCCTCCGCGGCTCCCCGGGCTCCCATCGCCGCCCTCCCGCCCCGGGTGGGGCCGCGGCCCCGGGCTCTCGGCCGCTGCCTGGAAGCCAGAGGGTCAGATTCAGTTTCACAACAAAGTCTCTCCCCGTCACTGCAACCGGACTGGAGGCCAAAGCGGCCGGGCAGCCCGGGCAGGGGCCGGAGCGCAGCCGCCGCGGGCGAAGGTGGGAAGAGAGCGCGCGAGGGGAGGGTGGCTGGCGACAGGGTCCCGGCGGCTGGACTTACTCGGGTCCCAACTGCGGCGACGCGGGGCTGAGGAACCGGTTCTTCCGAAAACAAACCGAAAATGGGTAACGGAGAGGCCAGGGCAGCGCTTAGAGGGGTTCTGTCTCGGTGTTTAGGGCAAAAAACGGCTCTGGCTTCCAGAAATTCGAGCCGGTGGTGGCTTTTTTCTTTCTCTCCTTCTGAAATGCGCCTGTGCCTCCGGGTTGAGGGGCGCCCTTTGCGCGGCTCCGAGTGCGCAGCGACACCAGGGCGGGCGCTGGCGAGGGGAACCCTCTTCCCAGCACCCCCGGTCTTCCCAGTCCCCGCTTCCCGGCCCCCAGTCCCCTCCCTGGGCCCCGACTCCCCTCCGCACGGGAGCTGGAGCCTGGGCCTGCTGCCCACGCCCCGCGGGGTGTCTAGGACTCCTCAGCCTTGGCCGTGTTTAAACTCAGGGTGAGGGTGGAGGGGGGTTGGTCTGTCAGCGTGGGGCAGTTAGGTGTGCTTGAGGTGGGCCTGTAGGGACAGACAGGCCGAGTGACATGGTGATTTTTTTTTTTTTCCTGGTGGGTGGGGAGCACCTTGAAGTGCTTAAGTCGTCAGACTGAAACTTATTAAAACATCAGAGATTCGAATAATTGTATAAGTGGTCTTAAAGGTAAGTACTGTAACTTAAGGACTTTTGCCTTTCTTTGCATCGAGGAACACTTGGGGAGGGTAGGTGGAAGTTTCTGTAACCTCCAGGTCCCTCTGTATCTTTGAGTTGATGGGGGCTAGGGCCAACCTGGATTCAACCTGTAAAGTATTTCAGCATTGGATGAAACCTCCCTCAGAGGCCAGTAATCTGAGCTCCTTCTTTGGCAACTTCCGCTTACTTGATTAGGGAATCCAATCACAAGCGGTGAAGGATTTGCAGACACTTTGATGATTTGCTCTTATAAGGACTCATGCTTCTCAGGGAGCAGCATTAAAATGTTTGCAGTTCTCTCTCTCGCTCTCAAATAAAATGCCTTCCGCATCGTCGCTCAATTATTCACATCGGATGAGATCATGTAGGCAAAAGGCCCTCGGAAAGTCTAAAGCACGGTATGAATACAGATACAATTGTGCATACTCTGGCAAACTCATCTAGAGTCACATGCTTTGCTGTTGTTTATGAGTCAAGTATCTGCTGGCTTGTACGAGATACCATGAAGTTAGAGTCAGAATCCTTCACCTTCAAAGACCATAGGTTATAGATTGAGATAAGACCAACATGCAGGAAATAAATAGAAAGATACACAAACACGGATTAGGGGTCCTAAACTGTTGGATGTTTATTAGTGTGCAGACCCTGAAACTTTCCAAAATAGACCATGTATGTCAGGTGAGAGGATTTCGCCTACAAGTCAGTATACTGATAAATTATGTTAACTCAATAATTCCCCAATACCTTGACCAAATAGAAATAATAACCAAATCAGCCAGTTGATGAGGACGACCTTGCCTTTTTGAATCCGTTGCTTATCCTTTCTCATTATGAATATAAAAAAAATATGATATAAAAAAGCAAATCCAGAGTCTTTTAGAGCTCAGGTGATCAAAAGTTTTATTTAAGGAGGAAGTAACAAAAACCCCAAAATACCAAATATAAGTATCTGCTATGAACTCACCAAAAGCAATGAAAGTTTCTTTTGTCAAAGACTACAGGCATAGTATTTAGTTCAAAATCGTATTTAAAAAATCAATCTTTGTAATTTAGAAGTAATAACATATAATCTAAAATTTTATGTATTAATACAAAGAGTCTTTTGATCCCTGATTCTAATATTTCTTTAAAAATATATATAGAACAGCTCCAAACCCAAATATTCTACCATTTTATTTTTCTAACATCTCAAAACCTAGATTCATATGGTCTTTGGATAAAAATAGCTAAATTTTGAACCAGTTTCTGAACTTGAAGGTGTGAAGAATTATTTCATTACTGCTCTTTAGGAAACGCCATGTGTTTAAAATATTGGCAGCACTAGATTCAGAAGATAAAGTCATATTCAGAATTTCCTATTAAGGAAAATTGCTATTTGGGCAAAGTACATTTATTTTTAGTGCAGTATACAAATTCTTCATATTCTCCAAAACGGGAGTAGCAGGAGCCAATTTATTGAGTATAATGTATTCCAGACACTTGCTGGAATAAACAATGCTCTTGAGCCCCTCAGATGCACAGCCAATAGGGAGCTGTTGACTACTTGAGGTTTTTACACATCTCTCTGCCAAATCAGAAATCCAAATCCCAAATCAGTCACAGGCACAGTGTGGATTTGTAGTCCTGTCTGGGCATGGGGTCACAATCTGCAAATGCATGATACCACCTAAGATAGGTTTATTTTTAACATAAAATATACTTATTTTTCCATTTGACAAGAATACAAGTATGAATAAAATTTTCAATAAAAATTTAAGTGTCCTTTGTAACACCAAGCCAAGATCCAATAAAACACATATTCATAACCACTTGAGAATATATATGTTTATATTCATCTATCGATGTATGTATATATATATGTATGTGTGTGTATATACATACACACACATACATATATACATGTACATATATGTATACGTATACATATATGTACATGTATATATATACATATATACATATATATGTACATGTATATATATGTATGTGTGTGTATATATATATATATATATATATATGGAGAGAGAGAGAGAGAGGAAGAGAATTTCCATGTAAAAACTAGTAACTACCATAAGGACTCAATTATGTATCTGTTAGTTTATATTGGACCAAGAACATTGAGCTGTTTACATGTCATAAAATGCTAATCTTAACTGCTATCCTAACCTACCTATGTACAATAAAGAAATGACAGGGTTTCTTGCACATGAAGGCACAAAAATTGCTTAAGTGTAGGATTTTTTACTCTAGTTTATGGCATAAACATAGAACACATGTAACAGAAATATATGTTTAAACCAAGGACCTATTCAAACTCTCAAATACACATCCACAGAAGGCAGAGGACAAAAATCAACAGAAGTTTTGTAGTTCTTTGAGCATTTGTATTCTGTCTACAATGACAGGTTAGGTATATTATGAACAATCCTGATTCAAAAGAAATTTTGTGCTTCTCTCTCTCTCTCTCTCTCTCTCTCTCTTACGTGCACATGCACTCACGCAGATGCACACACACACGCACAGGCGCACACGCTTTAAAAATCCTTTTATTATTTGGTTTGGCAATGTACTTTCATCTCGAAAGACTTGTCAAATGCACCTAATGGGAGTTTTCCTTAAAGGGGAAAGAAGATCCAGCCCACTAGTTTAGATCAAGATTTACTTGTGATCATCAGTTGGAGAAGACTGGACCATATGGAACGACCAAGAGTCAAGCCAACTCTTCAAGTGTGAGTTAGACATTTTCTTATGTGCAGGAGCCATTTAAAGAAACTTTTAATCGATCAATGATTTTCCCCCCCAGTACCGGTCTTTCTTTTTTCACTTAGCTAAATCACTTAATACTGTTAGCATCATGTTAACTCCTGGAGTATGTCTGGCTAGGGAGCATGAATTGAAGGCACTAGAATAATAATACCAAGAGATATTATGCACAAGACTGATCCCTATGCTTTAAGGCCTATATACTTTAAAAAGTACTTGTGATTTTTAGTCTACTGAAATATCCTGTGATCTGAAAGTTAAGGTCTATGCCTATTGATCCACTAAAAAGTGGTATGAGGTAAACCAGGGAGAAATTTATCCACTAGACAGGAACTTATTACTTGAGCCTTAGTGAACTTATTACATGAGCCATAGTGAACTTTCTACGTGAGCCATAAGTTTTGACTTTTACATCTAATTTCTTGTTACATTAAGGCTAGTTTTCTAATCCATTTATTGTTGACTAACTAACATTAGCAAATACATTTCGTCCTATCAAGACTTGTAAAGAACATTATCAAATTCTTTATACTAGCGATTTGGGGGGTATGTAGTAAAAGGGCGCTTTATGCACTTACAACTTAGGAAACCGAGTTTGGGATACAACACAAGGATCCTTGGCCAGCTTTCTACTAAAGCAAAGACTTAAGATGAATTGTCAAGTTATGTGTTACCCATACCCTATGTCTCACAAGTAATTACTACAGCAAACTTTATTGTACTTTTGATTAGTTAAAACAAATAATACCTGTTGTGTTGATCTTTTCCTTTTAGGTGAATCTTCCAAAGTTACTGAGATTCAGTCTTTCTGAATTTAATCTAATTTGCCCAATTTTTCTTTTCTTTTTATCATTTTTCTCTCTTGGCATATAGATACTTTTCATTCTCAACGACTGTTATAGGTGGAGCTTTCCTGAACTTCCCATTTGCTTTTATCCAGATCATTCTACTTATTAACATATCCATTTGTGAGCTGCCTTTACTTTTATAAAGAGATGATATCTAACAAGTGCTTCAGGGGAATATGATTCCTTGATGTGGCAGTCCTTTGCTCTTGCCCCCCCTCCACAGCCAATGGCTTGGTTGTTCTTTTTACATTTCTGTAATATCATATGACAAACAAGCATCAGATTTATTCCTCTTTCTCACAACTAGCAAATTTTTAAAACAGCACCTTTTTCTCCAAGAATAAAATTGCAGGTGCATTAAAAAAATATAACCAACATAATTGCTCTTCCGGTTTAGTTTAGAACAGAACTGCATTCTCCATAAGTAAACTCTCATGACCAGCAGAACGGAAATATCTGGGAGTTTGACTCATGAAGAGTACGAAGTTGGACCTCAACTTTATGACTTTTAGATTATATTTCCCCAGACATACTACTTGTACTTATCTAGGTTAAATCTCATTTGCTATTTCCTGACCATGTTTTTGGCAGATAGCTGATAGTACTCTTGTTGACTTTTGGTTTGTAATTGTAAATTACTATCAACATTTTCTTAAAACGGATTCTATTTTGTGAGTTCTGTCATCATGCAAAAATAAAACTAAACAGGTAGAGAGCCCAGGATAAGAAAGCTTGGATTCATTGAAAAGATGTAACATGAAAGGTTTATCCTATAAAAGCAGAGATTGTGGGCTGAGGCCATTTAGAGGAAACAATCAGCTCTCTTTTGGCCAAAAATAAGCCTGAAGAATAGTATCAGAGGTAGCTGTAAAGATAATTTTCAAACAGCCTTGCCTTGCATGCCAAACCAAGTACCATCTAAGCGCCAAAATTAGTGCCAAAGGAGTAGTGGAAAGGAGAAAGCAAACGATCCACTGTTTGTTTGATAAGCATAAAATATTTATAGTGAGGAAAATTATGTTTCCAACATTGTAATTGTCTTTATTTCTTAACATGTAACAAGAGGCACTTAAGAGCTGTTCTTGGTAATGAAAACCTAATGTGTCCTTGAATATTAGTCAGATATTCAGAGAGCTGAATTGCTGATTGGGGTTGACTTCTTCTGTTTCTGTTTTTGTTTTTGTCTGTTTTTCTTTGCTTTGTTTTATTCTTTGCCTCCATGTGGTTTCTCTCCTAACACAAGACATTGTGTTTGCTTGCTTTGTTTTGGTATTCTATTTATCAAACAAATATTTGATAGCTTAAAGTATTCTTGAAGGAACGAAACTTAAAATTGCTTTATGCATCATTTAAACCAGTGCTTTGACAGGATATTAAATCTCTATATTAACTGAATCATAGCCCCAGACCAGTATATTTATGGTGACTATGAAGTGGGGGGGGGGGGGGAATCCAACTGAAATCTTAGCAGTCACTTTTTAGAACACACAGCATGCTGACAGCTAGTGGCCATTTTACTCTGAAATCCTTATCCCCGGATTTCATTTTTTAATTTGCTGTAGATCCTGAAATAAATGCCTAGCTCAATAATTTGCCTAAATCTAACATGATGTAGATATTTCCTTTCAGATCAGAGAATTTATTTATATATGCAAAAGGAAAACTCAAATCATGTACCGATCAGCTAAGGAAACTACTGGATTAGCAGGGGCAAAATGTTTGTTGGAGTGAAAAAAGGAGTTATTCTTCTGTGTGTGTGTGTGTGTGTGTGTGTGTGTGTGTGTGTGTGTATAATATGATCCCTGTGGTGACTGCAGTGCAACCACTTGCAGCAATTTTTAATCTTTGAAGTTAGGTAAAATTTTGTTAGCAGTCTCAAATCATTAATTTAATCGCTTTGGGTGTCGTTCCAGCAACTCGCGAAATTCTCACCCGCAATCAGATACAATGACATCGATGGAGGCAAAAGGCACCACCATGCGTTTACCTGCACTCTGTGCGAATGGAATTGGATTGCCGGTGAGGCCAGGCGCAGGGGGGTGTGAAACTATGTACAAAATTAAATGTGAGCGAGAAATGCTGATCAAATCCTTTGGAAAGAGGTGTTTACTGTTCAAGAAATACTGCGAACGTGGCTGCAAGGACCAATGGTGAATGACTCACTTGATGTGAAAATCGAGCTAGGAAGCTTGGGAAGAGACAGAGAGAGAGGGAGACAGACAGACAGAACGAGAGACCGTCTGGGGTCGCGAGTACTGGAGCTGTGGCAACGTGGGAGGAATCGCAGAAGCGGAGACCGCCAAACGACGTGAGCCGGGCTCAGATAGCTAAGCAAAATTCACCTCGGAAAGGAGGCTTTTCTCTGCCGATTTCGCCTTCACTCTACGGAAGTCTAGCTCTTTTCCTAAGCCTCGTCTATTTCCTCAAGCCTAGGACGCCGGCACATTTTGATGCTCTTGGAAAAGCCGCGGAGACTCTGGGTTGCTGGTGCTGTGTGCAGGCGCGTCCGGTCGCTCTGCCCGGTGGCTCATGCAATTTGATTTCAGGCCTTTTTCCCCCTTGGCATTATTTTTTGACTACTTGGGGGGGGGGGGGGGGGGGGACCATATAAGAAATTCGAGAACAGACTGTGGGATGCAGAACTGCACACGTGATCTTGCAAATGGGATAGGACGGTGGGGGAGGTGGGGAAGAGAGAAGTGAAACTAGAAATTATGGTACGGCTTTAGAATTCCAGAATCTCCCTTATTCTTTCCCAATATGCATTGTTTCTGATTCTTCACAGCTGCGCTTACCCAATAAAAGTGGAAGAGGGAAGATAATGGCCTGAATAGTGACGTGTCTACGGACATAAATGTACAAGCGGCTCGCCAGCGGGGGTTTTTGTGGAGGAACCTCAGAGAGAGAGATGCCGTTCCCCAGGCTGTTTCTAAATACACGGAGATTATTTCTCGAAAGAGTTTGAACAGTTCTTTTGTCCAAATCCAAGACCCTATAATGCATAAGCTCCCTCAAATGGGGCATTCGAATTTCACTTATTTAGAGATGTCTGAAGCTTTCAAGAATGAGACAAGTGCGGATGAAAAGACATCTTTTTATGGTCTGTTTTGGGTAGCTGAACAGGTAGGCGGACACGCGAAAGAGATACTTCTGGAAGCTGCTTTGCTTCAGAAGGTACCTTCTTATTTGCTAAAAGTTTATATTATTGTCAATAAAATCAAAAGACAAGCTGTCAGTGTGGATGTATCATTTGATAAGTAAATTCAAACACAAAATTTTCTTTGGAAAGGGAAGATAAATCAAAGTGCTACCCCTGATAGCTCAGTCAAATCAAGATTGAGGAAAAAATATTCTCTCCATAAGAACGTTCAGGTTTTTTTTTTTTTCTTTTCTAACATGTCTGGAGTTAAACAAAACATGTTAACAAGATTGTAACGAAAACTCCTCACGATGTAAACATCCAAAGAAAGAAATTCTAGATTGATTATATTCTGGGACCGCAAAGATTTTATTACTAGATATCACTGAAGCAGCGGAACCAGAGGCTGAAAGCCTTAGGACTCTAACTGGGTGGGAAGGGATTTTAGAGGACTCTCTCCCAATTAAGAAAAAACTTCATAAAATGTAAATGCAATAAGTTGAGCGGAATTTTATTTTTCCAAGATTCAAATATGTATTTAGTCTGTTTGGAAGGCCCATGGCCAATTCATGAATGTATCGGAATAAAACACAAGATGAAGTGCCAAATACCTGTGGTTTATGTAAACTACATAAAATCGCGGGGTTTTTATATTTAGATGGATACTAGACGGATATAAAATGGTAGATAAAAATCAGTTGTTACGCTTGTCGTGGATTTCCATGTGTTTATTAATTTTCCTAAGTTTTATTTATTTATGTATTTATTTATTTAATTTTTTGCATTTACAAACACTTGTCCAATATGAGCTTCTGAAAGTGCAGCAGGCGTCATTTCCTTATTTCACTTCTCAGAAGTACACGGGAAAAGACACAACCAGAGGTGTTTTCTAAGTGAAACGGGTCCTTGCTGCTCGACCTCAGGAAACAATGCGAAGCTTTTGGCCACGTCTCCGCAAGGACGCTGGGTGTGGGGGACGGAGGCCAGGGACGTCAGCTGCCGCCCTCCACCCCACCTCCTCGTGAAGCTTTGACCGATCTCCCTCTAGCACCCCACGGGGGGTGCGAGCAAGGAAGGGAGACAGCTCGTTCGGGAGGGAGCAGTGCGGGGGGGTGGCATTTTACCACGCCTTGGTGAGGAAGGCTGGTCGGGAGAGCCCTCTGGGACCGTTCGGTCCCAGTGAGGGTTTGGTGGGCCGACAGAGCTCGCGTCTCTGCTGCGGGTCACTCCCGCGTGCGCTTGCTCCCGCCGTCCGTGCACCCGCTGCAGCACCGAGCGACCGGGGCTGGGAAACCCGCTCCCTCCCTGGTGGCGCCTGTTACCAGCAGCTGCTTTTGCTTAGCCCTGCGAGGATCATTTTGCCCCAACCCACGGCCTCTCCCCTGGCTCCATCTCCTCCAGCCCCTCCCTCCCCCTCCCCGCCTCCCTCCCCACCCCCCCCCCCTTCCCAAGCTCCGCAGCGACCCGGGCTAGTCAACGCGGTGGCGAAGTCACGCGCGCAGGTTCTGAGCTCCAGGGTGGGGGCACTGGGGGAGGGAGCGCGAGGAATGAGCCAGAAGGACCCGGAGGCTTTAAACCTACCCAGGGAGGTGGGAGTAAGGAGCTGGGGCGGCGGGATTAGGAGGCCTCAGGCGGGCTAGGCTCTCTCCCTCCACCCGCGCCGAGGAAGGCGTCGGAGGCCTGGGCCGGGCAGAGGGGCCCTGCCCGCCACCTGTAGCGTCGGGGAGGCGGCACTCGCGAAGAGGGTGCCCGCGCTGCGGCTCCCGGCGCGGGGCCCCCGGGGGCTCCGGAAGGGCCCTCGCTGGCGCTGCAGAGCGCGCTCGGTGACCGGCGGCCCAGCTCGCCGGGGCCGCCCGAGCAGTCCCTCGTCCTCTCACTGCATTTTCAGCTCGGGCTAGAAACAGATAGCCTGGAAGAGACCGCAGGCGCTCACAAAGGCTTTGCTGGACACTGGGACCGGGAAGCCGACGACGCTCGGGGTGCCGAGGTGGGCCCCGGGCGCTGGTCTCCGTTCTGCAGGGCGGGGCGGCGCGGGCCGACGGCCGCGCCACAGAGGGGGCCCTGCTCCAGCGGGCTGGATTCGGTCTCTCTTCCGAGCGCCAAGCTGGAGTGGGACCCCGGGCCGGGGCAAGAGTCGCCTGGTGCTGTAAGGGGCCTAATGCTGGCCCGCTTGCCGCACACAGGCCTGTGCATACACTAAGGATGGTCAGCTAGGTAAGGACATGCTTCTGAGAGGAGATTTCGCCCTGGTTTGCCGTAATATTTTGGAAAAGCAGCCTGTTGTGGCCGAGATCAGTTAAGTTCCCGCACCCTCGAACAGGTTTGTCTTGCAGGCTAAGCATTAGGAACATTTGTATCTCGCCTGCCTAGAAGTGACCGAAGCAAAATGGCCTATCGGGTCCTTCTCCCCGCCCACCGCCGAGAGTAGGGGGCTCATCCGTCAGCGGAGGGCACACCCATTCGCGCCCGTGTCATATTTGACAGCTGGAAGGGATCATAGCGGCCCTGCAGCCGTCCCACCCTGCGGCGCTGCCTGTGAAGACGCTGACGTTCCCAGGGGTTAAGTGACCTCAGGTGACAGGGCTGTTTTCTCCAGCGTCCTGAATAGAGCCTGGCGCGAAGCGAGTCGTCGTTGGACCTGTGTTCAATGAGTGGACACCCAGCCAGGGGGTCGCAGACTCGGGAGCGGGAAGCCAGGTCGGAATCGCCCCGCACCCGCTTTAACCGACGCGTAACCACGTGCCAGGATATTTTCCGCCCACTCCACGCGCTCCAAGGCCAGGGGACAATGTTCCCAAACCCAGTTCAGATGCCCTTTTACGAACAGACTCCAGAGAACCAGAAGCTCTTCGCTCTCTTCCCTTCCATACAGATTTCTGAGAATGCTTGTTCTCCAGTCCCCACCCCCACTTCAGTTTTCATTCTGCAGTTCTGGGGAGTTTAATGTGGTCCGTACCCTTTCCTTAGGATCAAAAACTGCCGCCGGCCGAAAGTTACAATGAGTAAAGCCTTCCTCCTCAGTCTCCTCTCTCCTTTATGGCCATCCCCCACTTTTTTTTTTTTTTTTTTTTGGAGGCCTTAACCGCGGGGAAGTACAAACCTTCCTTTTGAAGACAGGGGTGGAGCTCTTAAAGGTCGCCTGGAGAAGCCTTAGCATCGCTCCCACCAACCCCCCACCGTGAACAAATAGTCTAAGCGGAAAAAAGCGTGCGTGCAGTGCATCACGACTTGAAGACAAGACCACACCTCCACCCTCAGACAGACTCCAAGCGCCCTGTTGCCTTCAGCTAAAGCCTTGTAGAATATCCGGGGCCGCCACCACCCTGGGGGGACCGTGGTACACCGTCCCGGGAAGGAAGGAGGCCAGGCGAGGCGGGGCAAAGTGCGGAAGAACCGAGACCGCCCAGCCTCGCCCAGGCTGTCTCCAGTTCTTTCTGCCAAGGCAGTAAACTGGCTGGGCTGAATGCGGTCCAACGATGCCCAGCTACCACTCACTGGGGCAACACCTTTGCTAATGCATCTAGGGAGGTCGTTATTCGTCAGCCCAGGGCTACAAGAAGACCCATGGGGCTTTTTCCAGGTAAAGGCGCCCTCCTCCAGAAGACGGATTCGGAAGGTTGGGGAAGGTAGAGAGAGAGTGACGTGGGGTGTTATCGAAATTTAGATCAGCAACTTAAAAACCACAATCTGACCCAAAAGAACACTCGTTGTGGGGGCACCTTCACAATTTTTGCCTCCAACACAGGGCTTGGTACAGAGAAGTGCAATGATCATTGAAGGAGTAAATGCCAGTGTTGGCAATAATATGGGTAACATATTATTTATGTTTATTATTATTTGTTGTTTTTTTCTTCTAGTGAGCCCTCAGCGACTACCGTCTTCCTTATTTCTAAGATTTGCATGAGACCCAAGCAAATAATTTCAATTTCATGATTATCAGCCCATCGAATACATATACAATATGGATAGGACCTGACATTGGCGTTCCCTCAGACACTGTTGTCCATATTTTCCGAGACTAAATGATCAGTGTGATCAGAGAAACATGAACCCGTGCTCATATTCACGGTTATGGTACGTAAATGAACATATAGTTTTTTGACAAAGGAAAGGAAGTGGCTTCCTTGGAACAAAATGACTGAGATGCACCCGGCTTTCTTCACCAATAATGAATTTGGGCATCGTGTAATGTCTAGGGTAGTAGGCATTGTAGCGGAGAAATCAAACAGTGAAACTATTCTTATGACCCAAGTATTTTAAAAAATACATCTCCTATTCTATTGTTGTAGGTGTGCCCGCACAGGATCCCCACATCTTTCCATTTCCTTAGACTAGGAAAAGTTCCAGGAAATATTACCAATCATTCAGGAGAGAAAAAAATGAATAAGGGCATTTCTAAGCCGAGTTGTAGACACGTGCAAATCTCTCATTTTCCTGAGGTTAAGCCTTATTTCCCTTTCTGTTGCAATTTAAACCTAAAAGAATATTTATAGGTAATCTGAAATTCCTGGTCCCACGTCTCTCAACAAAGAGATTTTGTTTTGCCTCCACTGTATAAAACTACAGGCAAGACTTTTTGCAATAACGGGGTTTTCACTTTCACCTTTTAATGCCACACACTTTGTCTTCCTAGTATAGTTCGAGCAGACATTGCCAATATGTGAATTGAAGCAACATAAAGAAAAATCTCCCCTTGGCCAGCCAATCTGTGGAGTCTGTGGGGAGGCACAGCCCTCTTAATTCTCCAAGCTCCATCTGTGGGAATGATGAAACTCAGCCATTAGGGAAGATTATGAGGTTACATTCATTAGATTCCTCCATTACACTCTAGTCTTCTGGAGATAGTTGCCATTTTCCCTTTAAATGTCATTATTTCTAGATCTAGTTAGCAGCTGATGCAATTAAAGAGGAGATAATGTCAGTTTAACAGTACAAATAACACTTTCTTTCATGTACGTTGAAACATGCATAAAGGGAAGGACCAGCCGAGTTGTACCTGTCTGCCATAAACAACCAATAATGCTTGTACTTTGAAAGAATAAAGGAAAACCAGCCAGTGTGCCCTGGGATTCTTCAGTGAATTCTTGAATCAATACTTTTGTTTCATGTTTTCATGTTCTCAGTAATGTTAACGTATCCAGTTACAAACTCTTGCCAGGAAGAAAGAAAATATGCCCTGCCGTGCACCCTTCTAAACACTTTTAAAGAATCATCCTTTATTTTCATTTGGAATTATGATTCTGATTGTCTGCTGTGTCTTTGCCATCTCCAGTGGATAATGAGTAGACACACTTAATTCCCTACACTAATCACCTGAGTTGAAAACCAGCATCACATTAGCAGACCCAATAACATCTCTGAACGTGTACAAAAGTGGAACATACAAGCACAGAAATAGCACTAATTGTGATATTTATTCTGCCGCTGCAGAAACAGATCAGAAAGACTGGTAGACTAATGATCTATACAGCAAGTTAAAAACAGATGTATTCCTGTTGCATTACAGAATAAGAATGTATTAATAGGTGATCAACTGCACAATCCTAATAAAGTAAGTGCAATATAATAATTTTCTGATTCTTTTCAGCCTCTCGAGGATTATCATCTTAGTTGTATAGTTAATAAAAGAACTTTGGTAATTCAATATCCAGTATCTCTAGGACCAACATTTGAACAGATCACCGGTCACAGACTAAAAACCAAAACCAAACAAAACTCTCTTGCCCACAAATAACAGTTTTGTTTTCTCTGCTCAAGGTATTTTCAGTTTTTCCCTGTTTCCTATGAAGTGAGAGGCACTGCAAAATAGGATCCAGCTTATTAAAATTACAGCTCACTTAGGTGTAGGAGGTCCAGGTACCCTGTTGGACCTCTAGTGCATTTGTGGACTTGCCTTGACAGGTTACAAGCCAGGCTCCAACCCAGAGATATGCGAAACGAGGTGACATCGTCACCACTCCCTCCTGCACCCCGGGTTGGGGTGCATGTATTTGGGCAGAGGGATCACTTTGGCGCCTGGACTGGGTTGTGCAGCCTCAATGGATTCCAGGTGAAGACCGAGGCTGGCAGTCAAGGATGCTTGGTGCTCAGAGAGCACAGAGAGCACGGAGAGCGCGCCTACCCTGATAACTGCAGGCTCCACACCCGCAGACAGTGAAGTCGCCAAAAGCTGCCTCTGGTTCAAAATCTTAAATCCTTGTCCTAAATGCGCCTGAAAGCCTTTAGGTGGTATCAGTAGTCCCGGATGGAATCTGAAAGTACCAAAGGATTTGGAACTGGGAATGTCTCTGGTTTATGGAAGCTTATTTGCAGTTTAGGAAATGGTAATTGGGGTGAGAAGAGGGAACAGAACAATCAAGTCTAGAGGTTCGAACTAACTAGAATATCTTATAAACGATGTATTTACAATTTGCAGATAGCCCGAAGTAGGTCACCAGCAATGGGAACGCCATGCCTTCCCCTCATTCCCGTTCTTTTTTCCACCTTCTGTCGAATGCCACGTTCCCAAATCAACATTTTCTTCACTTTCAAAAAGGAGGATCTAGATTTGGGGGCTTTGAAAACTGAATCCTGCCAGACCTACTAGAGATATGTTACTAAGACTTAGGTAGTCAGATATGAGAGAGAGGAGAGGGAGGGGGAGGGAGGAGAGACTTAAGGATTTAAAGGAAATTTGCCCCTCCTTTCTCTCTCTCTCTCTCTCTCTCTCTTTCTCTCTCTCTCTCTCTCTCTCTCTTTCAGCAGAGGGAGGGGGAACCGTAAAATTTTTTGCGGCACACACTATAAATTGCATTTTGCTGAAAACTTTTAATACGTAATTTAAAGTCAAAGGACATTTTTTGGACCACTTTAGCTCTTGCCGTTCATCTGGGAGAAAATCCAGGTGGCAAATTTAAGTAATTCAGCAAAATTTTCCAGTGTCGTTTTGTTTAACACAAACATCTTGAGTGGAGCAGGTACTTTGAGACACAAATCAAAATCTGCTTTAGTTGAAATAAGAAGCAATTAACATTCATTAAAATATTCATCAGTTCAGAATTTTAAAATGTAGATTTACTAGATATACAAAGGCGGAAATGAAATGGATGAATAATTAAGAATAAGATCCACTGTTAGTAAAGTTCTTCAGAATACCTTTGAACAATCTTATCTCTCAAGCAATATCCAAAGCTGGATGGGAGATCAACTCTTTATGCTTTTGTATTGTGAAATAGAGTTAACAAACAACTAACCAGCACTCCTGGAAGGGAGGGGGCGGGGAATGCAAATTGACACTTAGGGGAATTAATCATTTTGAATTAGTCTAAAAGGAAAAATATGATGACTCATTCAAAGAAAATTCTTAATCTTTTCTTATTTGTAACCTGCTAGGAAATACTTTCAATAATTGCATTAACTGCTCTCTGATTCAGACATAGTTTTCACGTGTTATCAAAATGGCCTATTATTTGAATACATTTTCAAAGAAATTCTGCGGAATGCGCATGGAATTCACCTTGTTTTTAAAAACAGAACCAAAAATGATCCTCGTGTAGTTAATGCTTCCCCCCCACCCCACCCGGCAAGAGATGTGATGAAACCAAGCCTCAGAACATTTCTTAATGTTGATAGAGCAGGTTTGAAAAAACTTGTCATATAAATCAAACTGTTCTGGGGGCAAACCCATGTTGTTTTTAAACCACAGCGTGGGTCAATGGGTGTGGTTATGCACATGGTTGAACGGTGAATGTATAGATTAAAATACATTTTGCCACACTAGTTTCCAGAGGATTGTTTTGGCCTGGTGTTCCAAGCCATGAGCCAAAACTTTGGTCAGTATTTTGACAACAGAGCCAGGAAAAACAAAAAAGGCTTAGCCTGTGAAAAAGAAATGAAGATGTAGTGAAGGAAAACAGTAGTCTCTCTGCCACTACCTTACTCAATCCATATGTGGGCTTAAACACAGGAAATACCCACCATTCACCGCAATCAAGCCAGAGGCTTGCGCATCAGAAAGTGCCTTGTGGAACTAATTGGACTCTATTAAGATTGTCATTGACATGGGAAAGCATTTTGAAATTTTAAATCAAAACATGCAATGTACATAGAAAAAGATAACAGTCACATTGTTGATTCGGGACTACAAATACAGGCACACGGCACATATGGACGTGAAAGATCTGCATGCGGGGTTCGGTGACGTACTGCGTTGATAACCACTCAGGAGCGGGTTTGTCTTCCTTCACCTTCTATGTTTGCTTTCAATCTACAATCTTTCCAGAATGGGCAGATTTCACTGAGTTATATTCTGGCACCACCTCCCGAGCAGAGAAAATGCAAGCATTGCCAGTTTAAAATGGCAATCAACAAAGTTCATGGTACTTGCCGGAACAGCAAAGTTTACAGAAAACAAAAACAAAAACAAAAACAAAAACAAAACATAGCTTGAAATAATGGAGCTCCAGGCAACTTTTTCACTCACGATATTGGACAAAACATATATACCGTTAAGTATTCAAGCTCACACACAAATCTAATTTTGCCAACAAATATTTGGGAAAGAGTATGTGATAGCATTTCTACTTCAGATATCCTTAAAAATGATAGCATATACGGGAAGCTTATCCTGCCTTTGTTCTTGTTGCATTCCATCATATTTAAAAAAAATTTTTTAACGTTTATTCATTTTTTTATTGACAGAGGCAGAGCGCAAGCGGGTGTGGGGCAGAGAGAGAGAGAGAGAGAGAGAGAGACAAAATCCAAAGCAGGCTCCCAGCTCTGAGCTGTCAGCACAGAGCCCGACGTGGGGCACAAACTCATGAACTGCGAGATCATAACCTGGGCCGAAGTCAGTCCCTCAAACAACTGAGCCACCCAGGTGCCCCCAGTCCATCATATTATTACTTTGAGGACCTACAGTGGAGTGTGCTTAGTTCTGACAACTGCTTCAATGTCATGGTTGCCAATCACATTTCTTTTGTAGATAAGGTTAACCTGTTGCTAATATTCTTTGGTCTGAAATCATTATTTGGTTTGCTTTTGTCAAAAACATGATTTCCCAGTATTATGAGGAACATGCTAACATTCATCTACCTAAGGTTTTTGGAAGGCATTACATTGTACCGTCATTTATTCAAGATTTCATTTATTACGGAGGGTGACAATAATCAGAGCCATAATCTACTTCAGAAGACAACTGATGGTATAGACAAGATGATTTCTTACCACAGTTTTCAGTCCAACGTTTACTGCCATTTTTTAGTAGTAAGCTTCTTTATTTTGTGAGTTTCAAAATGTCTTCTTTGTCTTGGGTCACTTCTAGTATAGTTCAACATTTCTCCAATTTCAAAAACAAAATGATTGCGACTTGGGGAGGGTATATAATTTGTGTTCATGAAACTTAGATTTACCATGAAGATATTGCCAAAGGAAAAGGAAAGCTGGACAAATAATTGGAAGGTTCTGATGTGTGTGTGTATGTGTGTGTGTGTGTGTGTGTGTGTGTGTGTGTGTGTGTGTGTGTGTTTAAATCATAATCCTAAATCTTATCTGATTGCCAGTTTCTTTATACGGATTCTGAGATCTAATTACAGATCTTTATATGAATTAACTCTTTTAATCCTCATAACACTCCTCTGGAGTAGGCACATTTATTACTCCCATTTTATGAGTCACAGAGAAGTAGCTTGTCTGAAGCCACACAGATAGAAATCAGAGCCTAGTATTTTATTGAGAAATGACAAAACACTGGGACCTTTGTCTACACTAATCTAAAAAGTGTGCAGAAAATAATACAATAATGTGAAATAATATCAGGTGAAAAGTGGGCAAATAAAAAATAGCTACTTTGCAAATATGTTATTATGTCAGTTAGAGATGGTGTCACCCCCCCGTCCAATTACACTACCTTTCACACATGCACATCATGTGTGCACACATCGCGCTAGTTTGCAATCGGAAAAGGTTCTTATTGAGACAGGGAGAGGTAGGCCACCCATAACTGCGTGAGCGTAAACTCCTTAAAAAAAACTTTTTGTTTTTAGCCACATGGAGAAATTCTCTTTGGTGGGAAGAAAAACACTAGACTATACAAAAAGAGAATGGAAGAACACTTGATTGTTTAGCTTTTCTAAACGTAAAATAATTTAAAGGAGGGGATGGGATTAAGGAGGGACACTGATACCAGAGAAAAGGCTTTGCTTGAAAGCCACACAAAGCCGTGATCTTACACAGGGCTAGGGCCTCAATTTCTCCATCTGCAAAATGGAGGTAGTGTAGACTCATAGGATTTTGAGTATCATGGGTGGCAATCTCACTTTGGGAAATGTTTAAGCAGCCTGGTTGATGGCAGACGCTGTGCAGTTAGAAAGCTCAGTCTGAATCCTAACTCCGTAAAACCGAGGTAAATTCATCTTTGCAACTTTCATTCCCTCACAACATCGTGTTAAGAATTAAATTAGGGGCACCTGGGTGGCTCAGTCGGTTAAGCATCCCACTCTTGGTTTCAGCTCAGGTCATGATCTCAAGGTATGTGAGTTGGAGCCACGCGACGGGCTCCGTGTTGACCGTGCGAAGCCTGCTGGAGATTCTCTGTCTCCCCCTCTCTCTGCCCCTATCCCACTCACACTGTCTCTGTCTCTCTCAAAATAAATAAGTAAACTTAAAAAAAAAGAATTAAATTAGATAATGTAGATTAGGCACCTAGTAGAATTCTTGGCTTGGAGTAAAACAAAGACCAATAGAATTTGAATCCCCATGGCCTTTCCAATCTCTTAAAAAAACAAACAAACAAAAAAACCCCAAATATTAAATTTCTATTTTCCACACAGCAGAAGCCTGGATTATACATTTCTTGTTTTTCTCCCCCCTCCCTTGTGATTTTTATATTTGAACATCAGCTTTTTCATCTACAAAATGGGTATATATCCACTCTTAACTCTGTCATGGTAAATTCTTACAATATCATTTGAACATCTTTAGGTGGAATTGAATTTCTTGAAATTGCATCTTTACGGTACTGCACATAAAAATTATTAATGAACTGACATTTACTGAGACTTGAGCTATCATTTTGTTAGGCCAAATTCTTAACCCCAGAAACCCAGGGGGTAATTTTGCTTCATTGGCTTAAATAGGATGATAATTTATCCAAACAGATTTAATTCTAAAAAGTGATTTCAGGACAAATCTTTCTTTATTTTGAAACCAATGGTGTGTATGAATAATTTTAATGCAACAACTTAACAAATGCCAGTGGGCAGAATAAGTGAAAGAAAATATAAAAATATTTCCAGACTTAAAGGAAAGACTGTCAGTTGAGAATGTTGTGGGGGACAGTTACACTGTAAGTCACCAAGAAAAGATCAAGGCACTTTGGACAGTACGTCTGTGTTCTTTATGTTCTGACCTTTGTTATAGCAGACTTGGAGTGATCTTGACTAAAAATCACCCCTGAGGGTACAATGAAATTTGCTCGTTAAACTACTTTAGTGTTTTTTCTGGATATCATGCATAACATGCTGCTGTCTCTCTGCCGTGGAACCAAAAGCTAATAGCTTTTACTGATTCTGCAGATAAATATCATATGTCACCACTCATTAAAAACCTGTTCTAAAACTCAAGTTCCCATTAATCAACACTGTCTTCATTTTCAAGTAATTAATGCAAAAAATAGCACTCAAAAAATACTGAGAGAGAATCCACAGTTAGTTATGGATAGAAAATTTTAACTTGAATATTATAATATAGTTTAAAATTTGCATATGGCTCCTATGTATTTTCTTTGTTTCTTTTGTAACGTAGTTCTACGTACGATTCTGTGGCTCAGTTATCTATAAGTAACCTGACCATATATTTTATTTTCAAACCAGGATACTTTTGAGGGTGCTATTCAGAACAACAAGAGATTGTCCTAGGAATTGAGGGAGGGAAAGTCACCCTATCTATAAGCAAAGATTTAATCAACCTAAAGATTTTTTATTCTGTAGCTTATGGAATAAGCTAGTGATTTCATGAAAAAAGTCACGATTTTTATCAATTAATACCCATCTTGATATCAGAGCATATTGAAAACAAATGTGCAAGGATCTTTAAAACCTAATGATTTTTTTTTTTTTTTACATCATTTGGTATGTTGCCAGAAATCCACGTTATTCTGGATTATTGCTGATCTTTGGATCAAATTACATGACCATTTTTGTCTTTTCATTAACAAGTCTTAGTTTTGAGAAGAGGTATGCACAATCAGAAAGAAAATAAGTGTTATGGAGAATAAATCTCATTCTTTTCTTTTTTTCTTTTTGTAGTATAGTCTTTGGTTTTTAAAACAGTAGGCTGCACTTATGAGATATTTACTAAATGTCAATTGAAAAAAATGAAAGAGTGAATCAAGATATTTCTGGTTAATCTGGGGCTCTCTAATCAACAGGTGAAAGCATTTTTCTTACTCCAAATTTCTATTTAAAATGAAGACCATATTCTACCTCTTTCTGGAAGGTACATGTAATAGAATTATGGCCATAGTTTTAGTAAAAAACTGAAGCTGTGATGGGCACATTACTAAGAGAAATCACACAAATAATTCCATAGGCACAGAAATGACACTTCAACAAAATGAGCACATTGCTGTTTCGTCTTATGGGAGTCATTTTTATAAGTAGCATGTTCCTTGAAATTCCTCAGAAATAATAAATGTCTAATAATGTCCTTTTCTCCTTCACTGTTGAGACAATTATTTAGTGGCAGCATTTTTTTCTTCATATTCAGACACTTTTGATACCACAACTAATTTCATCCTCCAGAAAATAAATAAGAAGTTTTGCTATACTTTATTTAAAAAGCATCTGGAAGCCTTATTATCCTAGGGTCTCAAGGATGGAAGACAACCAGGAAGCTCTCTGTTATATACACTTGACCCTCCACTCGACAGTCATTCCCCAAATGTCCCGTATGTTTTTGTCCTTGACCCAGCTTGAGACTCGGAGCTACTTTCATGAAGCTACTTTCATGAAGCATGACAAGTAGCTGTCTATTTTCTAAAGTCTCACACTAGTCACTTTCTCCCTGCCGCTCTTCTCAGGTTAACTTCCTGTTTGAAGCCCATGCTGTTCCACTAAGCCATTCTTCTAACCTCTCAGCCAATGAAAGACTTTGGCTGATGGTCTTTCTCTCCACCCAAAACCTTGCCAACACCTTGAGTTACTTCAGTGCCCACAGGTCAACTGCCATCACCAAGAACTTTCACCTTTTCCCTCTTCTTCACCTCACTTTCCACTCTACATCAGTCACCTACGTGACAGCCTCACCTCAGACTCTGTCACCATTTGCAATTTCTCCACCTCTAATATCACTAGTTTTTGAGTCCAGGTCTGACCACAACTCTACTGCTTTTGGTTTATCTGTTCATGTACTTCTTGCTATAATGCTTTTTTCCTCTCATTTGAAACCTCTAGGTCACAGACCATTTTACTTTGTACAAATATATGAGCCTTGCTGTTTTTATTTCAGTCCTGTTGGAATTAGAGCTTGCAGGCAATCATTCCAGTAGGAAAAACAATCTTTCCAATAACTTAGAGTTCCTTTGTTTACTCACAAATCATTAAATTTGGTCAGCCCAACCACTTACTTCCTCTGGGTCATAGAACATGGCAGTTAGTTCTACTACATTCGTGACCAGTGGGGGGTCTCAACGATGCTGCATTAAATTAGTTCAATCATTAAATCAAACCAAACCACTTTCTTACTCTTCTTAAACCCTTGACCTCTACCTCTTCCCCTTCCCCTGTAGATTACCTTACCTCCTAAGTTACAGAGAAAATAGAGAGGACTGAAGAGGAACCTTCTTATATTTTTAATCAACACCAAATATACACATGCAACTTTATCCATACGATTATATATTCCTTCTCTGTTTCAAAATAAAAGCTGACTTTTCACCTAAAGCTAAATTCCCTACTATTTAGGAGGCTATTGCAGTTATGTAAGTGGAAGGTGATGTTGGCTTGAGATAGATAGTGATAACTGGGTTATATTCAGGATATATTTGGACAGCAGAACCCACAACACTTCATGATGGATCAAACATGGATATGATATAAGAGAAAGAAAAACATCAAGATTGACTCCTGTGGGTTATGCTCGGGCTATGGTGGATTAGAATTTATCAGACCATGCATCATGAACTAGGGAAGCTGAATAAACTGTTAAACACATAGGTATACAGGCATCATAGAACTACCACACCAGCCAAAATGGGAGATTCCAGGAACCACTCTTCTCCCCCCCAAAAAAGAGCATAGAAAGTGAGCCCAACATTCAATGCTGCTTTCCACCTTGTGATATTTACGGATCCACATGTGGTGGCATAGAGGCTGACAAGCTGAGCAGAACCCTCAGCACTCCCATGAAGCTAGTGAGACAAAACTTGGAGTTCAAGCCTTATCAAGATGGGGGGGGGGCTGGAAACACCTCAAATGTTCTGTTGGGACCACTGAAGGGATATATCCTATAAGTAAATGTGAACTATAAATGGACCAGACTTCCTAACACTGAAGATCAAGTCATAATCAGCTCAAAGCCTGATTTCTTAAGATTTTCTCCTATTTCCTGCTAAATACAAAAGTACATTCTCTTGAGGAAAACAACAGAATCTCGAATTTCTGGTTTTCTTTTTAATTTTTTAATGCTTATTTATATTTGAGAGAGAGAGAGAGTGAGAGAGAGAGAGAGAGAGAGACAGTGAGTGAATGGGGGAGGGGCAGAGGGAGACAGAGACAGAATCTGAAGCAGGCTCCGGACTCTGAGCTGTCAGCAGAGAGCCTGATGCCTGGCTTGAACTCTCCAGTTGTGAGATCGTGACCTGAGCTGAAGGTGGACGCTTAACTGACTGAACAACCCAGGCACCCCTCAAATTTCTGATTTGAATCAAAAATTAGCAAGCATATAAGAATATGACTGAGTTTAAGTTATTTAACTTAATACCAAGAAAATCATAGAATAAAAAAAGAGGAAACTTAGTGATAACAGTTATCTGGGTATCTGACATGAACTTAAAAAAAAAACACTGTCATTAATATGCACAAAAAATAGAGGACTTGATGGTGAAGTTCAGTAGATAACCAAATACAATGAAGTTTTAAATAGAAATTCTAAGGCTGAAAAATAAAATAATTAAAATTAAGGACTTATTAGCTGGGTTTAACAGTATATTAGACACAGCCAACAGAGGATTAATGAACAGAAAGATAAATCAAAAGAAATGAAGCATACATAAAGAGGCAAAAGTATGGAAAATGTGTAAGAGATATGTGAAACCTGGTGGAAAGGTTTAGCATATTGGTTTTGGAGTCCCAAAAGGAAGGAAAAGAAAATGGAACCAATGCCATACTTGAAAATATGGAAGTACAAATTTTCCAAAGCTGGTGAAAGACATAAAGTTATAACTTCTATAATGACACATGGGTTTTTGATCTGAAAACCTGAGCAAATGCCATTCATTAAATATGCGTAACAGCGAGAAGAAGAAGCTTGAACAGGCTGGGATAAAGAATTCAGTTTAGGACGTGTTAATGTCAATAAGTCTTTTAGATATTCTAATAAAAATATTGAAGGGGCAATTTGATATAGAACAAATGGGTGAAAAAATCAGAACCCATTGGTTTTTATTCTGTTTTTACCTCTAGCATGCTTTGTGATGATAGGTAAATTACTGCCATTTCCTTACTCTAAGAATGACGTCTCATTTTTTATTAGGGATAAAAACTTCATTAAACTGCAAGAGCATTTGAGTACTTAATGTTATGTTGAATACGTACACAATACTCTTTGAAATTAACCCAGCCAAAATAGAATGCTTAGAGAATTGACAAAAATGTGTCTCTATGGTATTTAGATTTAGGATTTGATGAATAAACTTGGACAGTCAGGATGGATGTATATGTTATTTAAACCAGGAGGAGAGCACCTAGGAAGTAGACATAAAGAAGAGAAATTTTGCAGAGATTTAGCTCTGGCCACATGAATACTCACGCTCCAGTTCATGAAAGAGATTCCAGCAAATGAGCTTAGAGAAGGAAGGAGTTGGCATGGGAGAAAATCCAGGAGAGGGGGAAGTCTCAGAAATGAAGTAAATAAAGCAAGTTTTGACCACTTGGATGGTCACTTGGATGCCTCTGAAATGTTGAGGTGAAAACTGAGAATCAACGATAGGAATCACAAACTTGGGAGTCACTGGTGACCTTGAGAAGGGCTGTTTTAATGGAGTGATGGGGATGAAATTGTGATTTGAATGGGTTCATGAAAGAATGAGAGATTTGTGCTTCTGCTAATGGTAGTCTAGGTCATTTATTTTCTTACGCTAAGAAAATGTACACATCTTGATGAAGTATTTATAAAAACTTCTAAAATCATTAAAGATCTAAAAAAGTATTAAGTGACTGTAGTGATAATAAAGAGAAGGAGTTATGAATCCAGAGATGGAATGTGTAATATGGGGCTATTTTTGCTCTGGGGGTGTTTGTAAACTATGAAAATGTGGCTGAGAGAGTAATCAGTATATCTCGTAGTTTCAACAAGTTGAGGAGCCAAAATTTTAGTCTAGAGTCTTCTACAGGAGAGTGTTGATAAAACACGATGTGCTTTGAGTTAGTGCCACGAAGAAAAAGCACGCTGAAACAGAGAAAGGAAGGAAAAGTAAAGCAGTTTTCGTACTGACTGATGCACTCAACTCATCTTAGTTCAGAAAAATCTTGAGCCCTGAAACTAAATTAAAATGATCCCAGATTGTCATTTTTCTCATATATTTGACAGAGGCAAAGGCCAAAACCAAAAAACCTCCTACATGGGTAGATGAATAGATACATGATAAGGAAAGTGTAGTAAAATGTGAAAGGTAGAGTTTAGGTGGTGAATGTGGAAATGCTCGGTGCAAAACTCTTTAAACTTATCAGTAACTTTGAACACTTAAAAAATAAAATATTGGCAGAAGGTGACAGCTGTCTATGGAGGAAACAAATATCAGCTTAGGTCTCAGATCGTGTTCAAAAATTATTTTTAGTGGCACCTGGGTGGTTCAGTTGGCTAAGCATCTGGTCATGATCTCATGGTTTGTGAGTTCAAGCCTTGCATTGGACTCTGTGCTGACAGTGCAGAGCCTGCTTGGGATTCTCTCTCTCTCCCCCCCCCTCTCTCTCTCTCTCTGCCCTTCCCATGCTCTCTCTCTCTCTCTAAAAAATAAATTAAAAAAAATTATTTTTCAAATACAATGTCCACCAAAAAATCAAATATAACAAGGCATATGAGGAGTTAAGACAACAGGAACAAGAATGAGCACAAACAGACAAGACATGGAGACCTATAGATGTTCCACATAGTAGAGATACTAGACACAGAGCATAAAACAACCACGGTTTCTATGTTTAAAGAAATGAAAACTCAACTTAAACTCAGCCAGAAGTTTTATTTTTTTATTTTTTTTATCTCCCTTCAATATTTTATTTATTTATTTATTTTTATATATATGAAATTTATTGACAAATTGGTTTCCATACAACACCCAGTGCTCATCCCAAAAGGTGCCCTCCTCAATACCCATCACCCACCCTCCCCTCCCTCCCACCCCCCATCAACCCTCAGTTTGTTCTCAGTTTTTAAGAGTCTCTTATGCTTTGGCTCTCTCCCACTCTAACCTTTTTTTTTTTTTTTTCTTCCCCTCCCCCATGGGTTCCTGTTAAGTTTCTCAGGATCCACATAAGAGTGAAACCATGTGGTATCTGTCTTTCTCTGTATGGCTTATTTCACTTAGCATTACACTCTCCAGTTCCATCCACGTTGCTACAAAAGGCCATATTTCATTTTTTCTCATTGCCACATAGTACTCCATTGTGTATATATACCACAATTTCTTTATCCATTCATCAGTTGATGGACATTTAGGCTCTTTCCATAATTTGGCTATTGTTGAGAGTGCCGCTATGAACATTGGGGTACAAGTGCCCCTATGCATCAGTACTCCTGTATCCCTTGGGTAAATTCCTAGCAGTGCTATTGCTGGGTCATAGGGTAGGTCTATTTTTAATTTTCTGAGGAACCTCCACACTGCTTTCCAGAGCGGCTGCACCAATTTGCATTCCCACCAACAGTGCAAGAGGGTTCCCATTTCTCCACATCCTCTCCAGCATCTATAGTCTCCTGATTTGTTCATTTTGGCCACTCTGACTGGCGTGAGGTGATACCTGAGTGTGGTTTTGATTTGTATTTCCCTGATAAGGAGCGACGCTGAACATCTTTTCATGTGCCTGTTGGCCATCCGGATGTCTTCTTTAGAGAAGTGTCTATTCATGTTTTCTGCCCATTTCTTCACTGGGTTATTTGTTTTTCGGGTGTGGAGTTTGGTGAGCTCTTTATAGATTTTAGATACTAGCCCTTTGTCCGATATGTCATTTGCAAATATCTTTTCCCATTCCGTTGGTTGCCTTTTAGTTTTGTTGGTTGTTTCCTTTGCTGTGCAGAAGCTTTTTATCTTCATAAGGTCCCAGTAATTCACTTTTGCTTTTAATTCCCTTGCCTTTGGGGATGTGTCGAGTAAGATATTGCTACGGCTGAGGTCAGAGAGGTCTTTTCCTGCTTTCTCCTCTAAGGTTTTGATGGTTTCCTGTCTCACATTTAGGTCCTTTATCCATTTTGAGTTTATTTTTGTAAATGGTGTGAGAAAGTGGTCTAGTTTCAACCTTCTGCATGTTCAGCCAGAAGTTTTAAATGAAAGCATGATATTGCATATGTGAAATGAACTGAAGAGAAGCTGTAGAACTGCAAACTGCAATAATTAAAAATGGTAACACAATAGTTGAATTTATGAGCGAAATACTCCTAGCAAAGAGAGAAACAGTAAACTTGATGATAGCTAAGAATAAGCTGTATGTAACAAAGGATGGAATAACAAAAAGATGAGAAATACCTGAAAGACAGTGAAAAAGAATTCAGTGAGTTGCTGTCACGAATATTCAGTTGGGGACCTAGAACTAGAGGAGATGAAGAATGTGGAAGGTACAATATTCAAAGTGGCTGTGGATTTAAATTTTCCAAAGGTGATGAAAGCTACCAAGCCCCACAGAATATAAAAGTTTACCAAATCTAAAGTCAGAGAAAATAAAAAGAAATCCATGCCTTGATACGTCATAGAGAAATGCCAAAAACCAAAGAAAAAGAGAAAATCTTAAAAGTAGCAGGGGTGGTGGTGGTAGGGGGCAGGTTACTCTCAAAAGCAACATTAGGGGAGCCTGGCCCCTCCCCTGCTTTCATTCTCTCTTTCTCTCTCTCTCTCTCAAAATAAACATTAAAAAAAAAAAAAGAGCAACATTAGATCGACAGCTGCTTTTCAATAGCAACAAAGCTAGAAGACTAGAGAATAATATCAACAATGTATGAAAAATCCCCCTGCCCATTCAGAATTCTTCATCCAGTAAAAATTACTTTAGGAATGAAGATGATACAAAGTTTTCCAAACAAAAAATGAGAGCAATTGCCACCAGAAGATCTGCATTAAAATAAGTTTGTTTTTTTTTTTTTTCAGGCAGAAGCAAAAGCTTTCCCACCAGAAGGCAAGAGAAGCAAGAAGAGAAGAGGAACAGAGATGATAAAATGTAGGTAAATGTAAATCAATACTGACTATATAAAACAAAAATAATGTACTATGTGGGTAAAATTATATAGAGAATTAAAACACAGAATAGTTACCTAAATAGGTAGGGCGATAAATTTTAAATTCTGGGTTTGTCTAGAATAGGGCTAAGAATATCAATTAACATGATATATTTTTTTAGTGTAAAATTTTTCTTTATTGTTTCCTTCTTGGACATGCAATATCTTTAGAACTCTATTTTGAAAATGGTTTTATTGAGTTTAATTGACACATAATAAACTGACAAATTTTGTAAGATTTGACATGTATATATCCCTGTGAAACATACACATGAACATACACATGCACCTCATACAGTTTCCTTCTGCTTCTTTTTTTTTTTTTAATTTTTTTTTTCTTCAACGTTTTTATTTATTTTTGGGACAGAGAGAGACAGAGCATGAACGGGGGAGGGGCAGAGAAAGAGGGAGACACAGAATCGGAAACAGGCTCCAGGCTCCGAGCCATCAGCCCAGAGCCTGACGCGGGGCTCGAACTCACGGACCGCGAGATCGTGACCTGGCTGAAGTCGGACGCTTAACCGACTGCGCCACCCAGGCGCCCCTCCTTCTGCTTCTTTGTAAACTCTTCTCCCCTCCCACCCCACTCCCAGACATCTACTGATCTGCTTGTGATCCCCAAGCTAGAAAATTAGCATTTTCTAGAAATTTATATAAATGAAACCATACAGTATATCCCCCTTTTCTCTGGCTTCTTTCACTCAGCATAATTATTTTAAGATTTATCCATGTTGTTTCAGGAAATAGTAGTTCATTCTTTTTATTGATGAATTATATTCCCATTGCACGAATATAGGACAATTTGTTTATTCATTCACCTGTTGATAAATATATGGCTAGTTTCCAGTTCTTGGCTATTTCATATAATGCTGCAATGAACATTTATTTATTAGTCTTGGTAGTAGCAAAGTATACAGTATAAAGTATATACTTAGTGTAAAGTGTGTATATAGTTTCATTTATCTTTAGTAAATATTTAGAAGTAGAATGGGTGGATAACATGGTACATCTATATTTAACTGGGAAAAAAAAAAACACCTGACGAATTTCTAAGGTTGTACCACTTTATATTCTCATCAGTAGTGCATTAGAATTGTAACTGTTCCATATACTAACACACAGTAAGGTCAGTCTTTAATTTTAGACATTCTAATAGGTGTGTAGTGATATCTCATTGTGATTTTGCACTTCCCTAGTAACTAAGCAAGTGGACCATCTTTTCATGTGCTTATTTACTATCTGTATATTTTCTTTGTTGAAAAATCTGTTTAAATGTTCTGTTTATTTTCAAAATTTGTTTTCCTATTATCGAGTTTGAGAATTCTCTATATTTTCTGGAAACAACTGTGATTTTTTTTTTATTTTTTAGATATGTGATCTGTAAATTCTTTCAGTCTGTAGCTTATTTTCAATATCTTAACAGTGTCTTTCAGATAGCATAGTTCTTTATTTTAATGAAGTTCAATTTATGGTTAACACTTTGTTACCAATATCTAAGAAATTTCACATAGAGTTTGTTTCTTGTAGGAAGTACCTTTGAGTATTGGTTTTTCAAATCTATTTTGATCTGCATCTTTAAATTTGTTTAATGTTTTTATTTATTTTTGAGAGTGAGAGAGAAACAGAGCATGAGTGGGGAGGGGGAGAGAGAGAGGAAGACACAGAATCTGAAACAGGCTCCAGGCTCTGAGCTGTCAGCACAGAGCCCGACACGCGGCTCGAACTCATGAACTATGACATCATGACCTGAGCTGAAGTTGGATGCTCAACCGACTGAGCCACCCAGGTGCCCCTGATCTGCAACTTTAAATTGAAATGTTCAGGTCTTTTACATTTAATGTGATTATTGATGTGGCTGGGTTTAAATTTACATTATTTATTTTCTATCTGTCCCAGGCAGAACTGACTATGTAATTTGTGGGGTCCAGTGCAACATGAAATTGTGGGGTCTTTGTTCATAAATTTTTAATTATTTCAAAATAGTAACAGCAGAGCATTAATCCAAATTCAGTGCCCTTCTAAGAGCAAGGCCTCATATGACTGCACAGGTCAGAATCAACCTGACTCTGGTCCCGTGTGCTCTTTTTTCTCTGTTTTTTTTTTTTTTCTCTACCCTTTTTGGATTGAAAGATTTTTTTAAATGAATTCAACTCTATTGTTGACCTATTAATTATAACACTTTGCTCTGTTATTCTAGTGGTTGCTTTAACATACATGTAATATAATTGTTACATGTATATGTAATGTATATGTATTACATACATAATATAATGTAATATATATTATATATGTAATATATAGTATAAATATATATATTATATATTTTGTATATATTACATATTATATATATATATATATATATATATATTCATTGAAGTGATCTGCTACATCACATACGTTGCAAATCCTTACAATAGTATACTTCCATGTCTCCTGTTCTAGCTTTTCTGCTAGTTGCTGCTATGTATTTTACTTTTGTATATGTTTTGAAGACACAATAGATTGTTTTTATTTTGCTTTAACTAGTTTATTATCTTTTAAGGAGGCTTAATGAGTCAAACTGTTTATGTTTACCAATGTAGTTACCATTTCTGATTCTTTTCATTCCTTTGTATAGATGCATGTTTTCACCTGGTATCATTTTCTTTCTGCTCTAAGGACCTTCTTCAGTATGTTTTCAGTGCAGATGGGGGGTCACTTTAACTTTGGTCCTCTCTCTCTTTTTTCTTCCACTTGCATTTAAGATTTTCTTTTTATCACTCAGATCACAATTTGATTATGATGAGCCTTTATGTACTTTTCTTCATGTTTCTTGTGTTTGGTGTTTTGTAACTTCAAGAATTTGTGAATTAACAGTTTTCATTAAATTTAAAAATTGGGGGAGGCATTATTTTTTCCATTATTTTTTCTGTCCCCTTTCCTCTTTCTTCTCCTGCAGAGATTCCAATATCATGTACCTTTGGCTGCACAAAGTTGTCCTAAAGTTTAATGACCACTGACCCTCTACTTTTTTTTCAGTCCATTTTATCTCTATGTTGTACTTAGGAAGTTTTTATTGTTATGTCTTCAGGTTTACTTATGTTTTCTTCTGCAATGTCTAATCTGCAATTAATCTAATCCAGTGTATTTTTTTTCTTGATCACTGTGATTTTTTTCAAAATTTTTAATGTTTATTTATTTATGAGAGGGACAGAGTGTGAGCAGGGGAGGGGCAGAGAGAGAGGGAGGCGTGGAATCTTAAGCAGGCTCCAGTCTCTGAGCTGTTAGCACAGAGCCCTACAAGGGGCTCGAACGCATGAACTGGGAGATCACGACCTAAGCTGAAGTCAGATGCTCAACCCACCCAGGAGCCTCTTGATCATTGTGATTTTTATTTAAAATTTCACTTGTATTCTTTTAGATCTTCCTGTTTTAACATGTTCAGTCTTTCCTCTAAGATAATAAATATTTTTATGTACTTTTCTATTAATTCTATCATCTGTGTCCTATCAGAGTGAGTTTCAATTGATTGATTTTTCTCCTTACTATGGATTACATTTTTCTGTTTCTTTTCATGGCTGGTGACTTATTATTGGATGCTAATCACAGTATTTTACCTTTTGGGGTGTTCAATATTTTGTATTTCTATAAATTTTTTAGCTTTATTCTGGAATGTGGTTAAGTTCTTTGGAATTTCTTTGGAAATTCTTAATTTGGATTATTCTTATTCCAATTAGAATGTAAATTCTAATTCTTAAGTTGGAAAAACTTAATTCTTTGGAATTAAGTTCTGTGGAATTTCTTTGGAAAGTTCGTTGGATTTTTGTGGTCTTTTTAAACTTTGTTATGCGCGACAAGAGCAGCATCTAGCCTATGGTAATTTGTCCTAGTACTAAGACTCTTTTTGGTAATCAAATGATTCATGAATTTGAGATTTTGCACTCCATCTTTTAGCATTTGTTTTAGTCCGAAACGGTAAGACACTTAGGCTTGGAAATGACGGTCACGGAGGAGGGTTGTTTTTACTGACGGTTCCCTAGAAACGAGAAGCACGGCACATCGTGGCAAGCCACGTGGGGAAGCACCAGGTCAGTCAGGAGGCAAAAGCAGTGTGGGGAAACATGGGCAAAAGTCTTTATTGTGAGTTTCATGGGAGGGAAAATTGTGGCCAGGTAACTGCTGAGCAGGTTCAGGATTGAATAGTTTGAGTAATCACATCCGGCTCTGGGCTGTAGGGGTATTCCCTAGTTGTCTGGGACCTGGCCCTGGGGCAATTAGGACAGAGGTATATTGTCTTCTCAAGTGTTCCACAAAAGCAATAGTTGAAGGCCTGGGTTCTAGTGGTTGGTTTGCACATAAAAGGTATGCTTCAGGAGAATCATTTGCTATTTCTAGGAATTAGCCAGCCCTGGGAGGGGTTGTCTCTCCTCAGTCAGGGAAACCTCAGATACCAGTGTATCAGGAATTTAGAAAATAAGAAAATAGAGTTAATATAGGAGCAGGCACTATTCCTATCCCCAGAGATCTGGGGACACTATCCCCTCTAACATTTTGAGTAGTTCTTTACCCAGCCTTGGGTAGTTTCCTCAGGTGTATGTGGATGGATGCTAAGCTGTATACTGGAGACAAACCTGCATCTCTCCAGAGCTCCTCCTCTGTGCAATTCTCTCCTCCTTCATACTCTGCCTTACAGACCCTGGCAATTTTTGCTTTCCTCCACTCACACAGATGCACCTCTACACTTAGAAATACCGCCTAGATTTCCTTTGCATCCCCCTCTTTGTACCGCAGCCTGTACTGCCTTTTTCCAGGCTATAAGCAGAGGTGATTGCAAGGCTCACTTCACTGATTTCTTGCCTGCCAGGCATCACCGTCCTTAGGTTACTTGTGCCCAATATCTTTAGAGGTTTATATATATTTGTAATATATATAATTCATCTGGTTTTTCAGTTCTTTCAGGTAGGAGGATAAATTAAGTCCTTGTCACTCAATTTTGGCTGGAAACAGAAATCTAACATCAGATTTCGATGAGCCAGAGGTACATATTATAATTTCTAGGATAAGAACTAATAAAATATCCAAAAACCCCCATGCAATTTCCAAATCCATAGAGATCATATGGGAAAAAATAATCTTAAATAAGGCAAGAATGGAGTTAAAAAGTAATAGAGACCAAGCGAAAACAAATAGAAAGATACAATAATATGGTAGACTTACATTACATTAAAATCACATTACATTAAAAATTGCACGAGTGATTAAAAATTAACCATACCAAATTATGCAATGAAAAGGCAAAGATCATGCTGGATTAAATGAAACATATGCTATTTTTATATATGTGATAAAAACCAAAGGTTGAGAAGAAGTGGGCTAACATTTACCTCATGCGGTTAGAAAAAGAACTCCAACTCAGCCCAAAAAAGAAGGAAGGGATAAAATGAGACCAGACATTAATGAAATAGCTATAACGAAAGAAGAATCAAAAAGAGATCCACAGCTATTCAAGAAGTTAATTCTGTAATTCTGAACCTTCAACAATAACCAAGTCAAACCCAAGCAAACAACCCTCTGGGTCTGGATGGATCGGTGCAAACTCGACTATCTGAGAAAGAATAGAAACACAAACTCTCCCAGGGAATTGAAAAAGAGGAAGCATACCTACTTCCTTTTTATGAGGCCATAAATCTGATGAAGATACTATAAGGGAGGACTAATCTTTAAGCCTGATGAAGATACTATAAGAGAGGAATAATTTAGGCTGATGTTACTTACGAGGATAGATCCAAATATTCTACACAAAACACGTGCAAGCAGAATCCAGCAATACATCAATTAGACAATAGAGTGTGACCGAACTGGATTGGCTCCAGGAATACAATGTTGGGTCGACTTTTGTAAAATGTGTCAGTGAAGGTTTGCCACATTCCTTTAAAGGCATAGAGGAGAAAAATTATATGGCTATTTCAAAAGATGCAGAAAAAGTGTTTAATAAAATGTATATCCCTTTCTGAGAAATGTTCTCAGCAAACTGGGACTAGAAGGGAGCTTCTTTATCTATAAAACACTTGCAGCTAATACCACACGGTGGACCACATGATCAATATGCGTTGGCAGTGTGATGTAGCTGTCAGAGAACTTGACCCAATCTTAAAAGGAAGCACGGTGCTTTGCTTGGGGAAGGCTAAGTCCTGCTCTTTCCTGCTTAGATCAGATAACACCTGGGATATCATGCTGGCTTCTTGGTGCCCTAGTCTAACAGGAACATTGGCAAACTGGAGAGATCCAGAAAAGATGATGCATACCATAAATCATGGTAAGTGAGCAATGATGGAAACAACTCAGAAGGCTTAACAGGTGGCCAGGGTTTCCTCGGGGAGGAGCTCTAAACCCACTGGGAGTGTCTAGGGGAAAGTATAATTAGTACTAGAGGAGAGTAGTTAAAGATAGATGCACTTAGGAAACTGCACAAGGAAGAGCCTTTTAACAAGTAAAACTCTGAAAATGAGAACGATCTACTAAGTTCTCTGATGCTGTTAGTGTTTACTAAGAAGCTGGGTGGGCCTTCAGCAGGGATATCGCAGAAAGGATTGGGATGAGTTGGCAACATCGAAAATGACTTCTAACCCTAAGATTCTATAATTCGATAATCAGAGATCAGAATTTTAACGGTTTTCACAAACAGGCCACTGCAAGCTTATGACATGATGCTACGTAGCAAACACAACATCCCTACCAGAATAGTCCCAGGTGTTAAGTGCTCCGAATTCTGTTAGAAATCACTGATAAACCTTACTCTCCAGGAGGAGAGTTTGCTTATCTTGTCATGGATAAACTCTAAAGACATTTTACTTAGACTCTAGGCTAGTCACCAGCATGTTGCCTATGGCACAGGCATCCTCTGCGTTTTGAAAGTTTGGGTTAGGGGCCCCTGGGTGGCTCAGTCGGTTAAGTGACCGACTTCAGCTCAGGTCACGATCTCACGTTCCATGAGTTCGAGCCCCGCGTCGGGCTCTGGGCTGATGGCTCAGAGCCTGGAGCCTGCTTCTGGTTCTGTGTCTCCCTCTCTCTCTCTGCCCCTCCCCCGTTCATGCTCTGTCTCTCTGCCTCAAAATAAATAAACGTTAAAAAAAAAAAAAAAGAAAAAAGAAAGGAAGTTCGGGTTATGCCACGTTCCTTTTATAAAAGACCAACATCAGTCCCGCTTTTGCTAAGCAAAAGAAATGCAGAGAGGATCCCCACCTTTAGGGAAAAAAAGGCCAAAAGCAAAAATAGTGTTTCTTCAATGTCTGTTTGGCAGCAAGCTGTTGTAGAGAGCCCGACACCTGTGCAGTGAGAGCGGCCATATAAATTGATGGTAGTTACTTCTTCACTATATGCCATTTCAGCTTATGAAAGGTTTCCCAGGAACACTCCTCTTTTGGAGAGTGGGGAAAACATGTACTTCAAAGTCCATCGCTTAGCTTCTACTCTTGGAGTGAGGATACTTAATGAATGGAAAGCTCGAGGAAGTTAAACTGGTTTCTCAACATCCCTGGATTTGCCCATGATTTCTTAAGCTTTTCTCATCCATTATAGTCCATTTACATATCATGTTTCTTCTTTTGAAACGGGCTCTATTTCTAAACTGCCTTTCAGACTTCACCCTAGTTTAACAGATTTTAAGTTAAATAAAGGTGAAAACATAGCATTTAAACAAAATTTCTCACCTCCATTTCTTGAGAACCATCGCCTTCCTAACTGTCTCAATGTGCGTGTCTAATTTATTTTCCTAAATCGTTACTATTTCTTATTTGAGCTACTGTCCTTTAAAATTGTATGCCATTTCTGGTGGCTCATGAATATCTCATTTTGCTCATCAATATGCTCATTTTATATCAGTCTCATAAAAAAATATCTAGGTGGTTCTGACATCTTGTTAGAGAATTTGTGAATTCCTCTATTTTTCCCTAGTCATCAACGGCTCCTTTCAAGAAAAACTTTTGTTAGCTCAGGAGGGAGAGTGAGTCACAGAGTCAAGCCCTGCAAGCGATCTAGTCAAAAGACCTTCATGATCCCATGTCCAGTGTCTGAAAACCATTTCTAATTTCATGTCTTACCTCTTCAGAAACATCTAAGCATTGAGACAGCAGGTAACGTCAAGGCTAGTACTCTTACATCTGAATCCTAGTAATATATCAAAAGGAATTATACACATGGCTATCTTTTTTTTTTTTTGCCATCCTTTGTGATCTTTGGATTGTTTAGATTGTCATTATTTAATATCACTCATGTTTCCCTTGTTACAATTCTTACTGTATTTCAGCTATGGTTGAAAAGGCTTAAGAATAGAGACCCTTGGTCTTCTTCTTTTAAATACATAATTTTACATCAGCAAATAGATATTTATTACTTTATTCCTTATTATTTTACATACTGCTTGATCAAACTTAAATTCTTAGTCTGGCAAGAGTGATTATACGTTGTTAATACTGACCCATTTTTCAAATGCAATTAAGGATATTTTTAAGGATTACTTCTTTTCAGATCAGTATTTATTTTTACCCACACATAAATGTTAATATTACCACAGGTATGTGTGTCGTCTTAAGGAATCCTTCTTAATTTATTTTTAAAATTACCTAAAAATTTCAGCTAATTATATGAAAGTATGCTATTATTATGGCTAATGTAAATCTTAAATTATGCACAATATTTTAAACAACACACTTGTAACCCATAAAATGACATTTGTAGGAAAGTTGAACACTTAAAATCCCGTATGATAGAATTTTGCATGACTGAGCTCTATAAAATTTTCTCAGACTGAAACATTTGAATGACTGAAAGCAGGTTCTTTAGTAAAACACATACCTAATTACCTCCAAATCCATCTATATAGAATTTCACAAAGTAGGTCATAAGCACCTATATTATAATTTTGCAAAATGAAGTTGCATTATATATAATAAATTACAAAGCATTCAGAAAGACTTACAGAATGCATAGGTATTTTACTATAAGCTAACATTGTGTAGAATTTGGTATAACGTTATTATACCAAATGTGTAATATGTTATATGGGTTTCTTCCAAGAGAAATTAGTTACTAGAAATGCTGGGAGAAATTTATTCTGACCAGGTCCTATAGCACGGACCCTGAGGGCACTGTTAGCGCAAAAGGAACAATTAAAAATCAAGAGGTAGTTAGAAAGCCAATGCAAATCAGAGTTGATCTGGTAATTTTATGCTAAAGAGACCAAAACCACACTTAGGAGCTGGTTTTCCCAGAGCAAAGGTCAAGCTAGCCTTTTCCCTATCTTCATTTAATAAATAATACATTTCCGAAATAAATCGAAGGTGAGTGAAATTTCAGCAACAGAAGAAGTTTTTAAAGAGACCGATAAACAAAATTCTTCCATAGGATATGTAAAAAGAAGACAATTTCGAATTTTCGTGCTTTATGATTTGCAATCAAATTTGAAAATGACATAAAGAAATGCAAACATCTAACTACTCTAATGGGTGGAATGAAAATAAACTCAAATTTACACAACTCAAGATTCTGGAACTGCACCATCCCAAAAAGTGTCAGGTATGGCTCCTTAAATTTAAATTTTAATTGATTAGATAAAGCTAAAGACTTCTTTTCTCAGTTGCACTCGTCATATTTCATGTGCTCAGTGGCCAAATATGACTGGTGATTATTGTATTGGACAGCGCAGATAGAAATCATCTCATCACCACAGAAAGTTCTATTGGACAATACTATTCCCTAAACTATAAGAGAGGAAAGATATGTGTATATTAAAGGGAAGGGAGCCTTTCGCTACGCAGAAACAGCATGCCTGGCCCAGCTGGTCCTTTTCTTCTTCTACTCCCCCCGCCCCTTTCAATTTTAATTTAATCAGAAAATCCTTATTCCAAAAAGTCATTCTCTGGTTCTTTTGAAAAATAAAATAGTATGTTTCTGCTAACACCAAGCAACACTGACAAAAACTGACCAGTTCTTTTTTTTTAATGTTTTTAAAATGTTTATTTATTTATTTTTGAGAGAGAGACTGAAAGCACAAGTAGGGGAGGGGCTGAGAGAGAGACACACACACAGAATGGGAAGCAGGGTCCAAGCTCGGCACCAACAACATGGAGCCCGACACAGGGCTCGAACCCACGAACCGTGAGATCATGACCTGAGCCGAAGTCAGACGCTTAACCGATTGAGCCAACCAAGTGCCCCCAAACTGACCAGTTCTTTTAAAAAACAAACTAAACCTTTACTAGTTTGCAAGCCACTACTCCTTGGCATACCAGTATTTCAGTGGCAGAACCGATTGGCACTAGATCTTTATAATGGTAAGGTAAGGAAATGATTAGTACGCAATGTACGTGAGCACTGAGATGGATAGTTCGGTTACTGACACTGGATTCGGATCTCTATAGCATGGACTGCCTGAGATCCCACTGCTGTTTTCAGGAAGAGCTGTACATGGTCAAGTGAGAAGAGACAGAGCCAAATAATCCTGCAGGTTGGTCATGCCGGGATGTCCTCGGGCTCGTGACTCAGGAGAGCGAGTGAACCAAAAATGGGTGGGAGTTAGGGTTGGAGGGACAGGGAGAATGTTAAACCATGTAAATTCCAACCTTCAGAAACCAATTCCATGAAAACCACAGTGACTCAGCGGGAAAAATGCTTATTTGAAGAAGTATCTCTAAACTGGAGACTCTCAAACTCTGCATTTGATTAAGCCCACTTAAGAAGAAAACACCCTCATTTTGTGTTGGTCTGTTATCTTCAAATGATTAAAATGATATCATTACCACTTATAAATTTTATATCTCTCTTAAAGATTACATTTAAAAAACCCACTTAAATGATACCATGCTGCCATAAAAGGCAGTTTCTCCTCTCACTGAAATAATATTCCCTTAGGGTCAGATTTACATCTCATGGCAACGCCATGGGAGAATTAGACTCCAAGAAAGCAAAGAGAATCCTCATAGAGTTACATAGGATGAAATTTGGCTCAGACATCATTTTTTAGATGGAAACTGATAAACAGAATAAAAGTTAAAATATACAGAAATGGGGATCCGAGGTAACAATGCCAAAAGAAAGGAGCCTTTTGTTGTTGTTGTTTCCAGGTTGTTTTTTGTCTCCCTTCTCTGTGCTATTTTGACCGATTTTCTCCTGGTCTCTTTGATGCGTGTGCTATTAGAGCCTGCTAATATGAAAAGCGAGGAATTCAAGTAAAAATAAAATGGGTCCTTGTCCTATTTATCTTCCGTAAAGATGGGCTCTGAGTTGCATACTCTATGTGTCTCAAACTATGACCTGAAAGGCCAGACTCCTGGCTGAAATTATTCTTTGGGACATGCTAACCACAGGGCAGCACGTATCCAGCCTGCCTCTTCTGGTCTTTTCAAGAGACATCACCCTCTGCTGCGACACCTTCATGGTTAGAAAATCAGTGAGCTCTCATGCTTATTAGAAGTATGAATGTAAACCCTAGATACACATGTTACCGGTGTAGAAGTGATATATTTCATTGCTTTTTCTTCCAAGTACTTTCATGTTTTTATTGTCTTTGTCTTTGCTTTCTTGCTACCATAAAATATTCTAGTATATTTTTGTGCTAATTCCACGAAGGGATTAACTGTGGTCTACTTTACTTATTATCGCATATAGTCTATAACAGCTCTTTGTAATTTAAAAAATCCAGATGGTGGAGTTCTCTCTCATTCTTGGAGAAACATAATTTACTCTCTAGTTGCATGTAGTATTTCTATATTACCTATTCTGGATTGCTCCTAAATTACTTTTCGGTTGATATTATTTGGCTGAAATTCAATTCTACAACCATAAACCATCATGCAGAATGTGGGAAATGTTATTTTATACTTGCATTAGGCACGTTTTCAGATAGTCCTAAAATGCTAATTGCTCATTTTAGAGTCATAAAGCCAATTAATCCCATGAAGTCTGTGAAAGAAGTTTATGTAGCTCAAGCCTGGCTTTATTTCTGTTGCTGTGGTTGGTACATTTCAAAATTCCAGGTGCTTTTCTGATGAAGAAGCCCATTCTGCTCCAGCTTATAACCTGAAAAACCATACCACTATATTCAGAGAGTATGTACTGTGTGCAGGGCAATGCTCCAAGCCCTTAAGTGTCTTACTGTCTTATTTAATTCTCATGACAACACCCTTATTGTCCCCACTTTGCAGACAAAGAAACTGAGCCCCTGAGATGTCAAGTAACTTGACCAGGGTCTCACAACTAGACAGAATCATAATTTGGCCCCAAGAAAATCTGACTTCAGAAAATCCATTACCATGAGGGGAAATGTACATCTGGATGTTCAAACCATCATGAGGACTAGTGAGGTCATTTTTGTATTTAGTTCCTAATTACCATTTAAGTCTCGTTGACATCTACAAGATCATGACTTAGCTATTTAAAGGGACTGAAAGGAACAACATTACACCTATTGGACATCTGCCATGTGCTCAGCACTGTACCAGGCAGGCACTTTGGTCCTCATTTCATACGATTAGAAGGAAGTTTTCATTGTTGTCTGTGGGCGTCTGTGTGGCTCAGTTGGTTAAGTGTCCAACTTCAGCTCAGGTCATGATCTCACAGCTAGACTCGTGGGTTCAAGTCTTGCATCAGGCTCTTTGCTGATAGCTGGGAGCCTGGAGTCTGATTCAGATTCTGTGTCTCCCTCTCTCTCTGCCCCTTTCCCCACTCATACTCTTTCTCTCTCTCAAAAATAAACATTAAAAAGATAAAAATGCTCTCTGATTTCCTATTATGCCAAAATAAAGGCACTTCTCTCTAAGTATTCAAGTTTCTGAAACTAAATTGTGTTGAAATATATCTGAAGGAAGAGATTATTATAAAAAGATCAGTGAGATTAGAAACAAATGAACAATTCCATTGAAAGATTAATTGCCCATTTTCAACATTTGTCACAATATGGAGACATTTGTGATATATATGCATAAAACATGATGGTAGTATATATTTGAAAAGATTACTCACAATATTTTTGAAAGGAGGAAGATATAAATCCATTATCTATTTTTCCATCCATCCATCCATCCATCCATCCATCCATCCATCCATATATCCATTCATCCTACCATCTATACATCTTATGTTCATATAAGAATCTTGTTCATATAAGAAACATAAGCATTATGTTTTCTGTCACTTTGTGTCACATATGTGTAATAGCTCTGAATATCTCTTTACTGATAGACTTCGGTCCCTAATAGCTACATGACATCACTAAACTTTCCTTCCTCCGCTTGGTGGTTGGTCCAAGCAAAAGATGACAGAGAAGGAAGCTGTTCTCTGTTGGAAAACTATAGTTCAATTTTCTTGTCTTCAGCTTCCCTGAGACCTTCTTATCATTAGCACTGACCTCTCACTATTTACCCCAGTATAGCCTCTGGTCAATTCTAGAACCACCATCACACTCTAGGTAGAGGTTATTCCATATGAGCAGCCTGGCTATCCAAACAAAGCAAATGTGATACCAGCACCTGAACATGGGGTGCACGGGAGGATTGTGTGGAGAAAGCTTTAGGTGTGGCTTCAACCAACAACTTGTTTGGGTGAATGAAGGGACTGAGGGAAATCCAAGAAATGTGGTGACATATCAGGTAATGCACGGACATTTAAGGAAGAGAGGAGGGAACTGCTTTTTTGCCACACCCTTTGACTGTGGGTAACTACAAGATGCATTTTCCATGTTTGTCAGACCTGGTTATCCTCTCTAAATGTAATCTCAAAAGCATGAAAGCTAAAATACATATATTTGTATGTGCAAGGTTGCCATACTGTCTAGCACATTGCTGTGGCTCAGTATGTGATTCTATACTGAATGGTGGTGTGAATGGAAGAATTTGAATGTTGTAGGAGATATTGAATTACAAATAAAATCTATCAGGAGATTGCAGTAAATGTATTGCTGGAGGGGCTCATGTGAGACACGGGAAGTGTTGATGTGGTGTGTGAACAACCCGGAGAACTTGTCTATATTCACCCTAAGCCCTGCTCTCCCACCCCACCCAATTTTAGAGGACTGCAAAGGACAATCTGGGGGCCAGGCAGGGCTACCAAAGAAAAGTAGAGATTTATATGGATATTAATGTATCCACCCATTCAATATTTCGCTCATTCATCCATTCTTGAATCCATGAAACGTTTATTGGAAACTTACTAAGTGCACCAGTAATTGTTCTGGGGACTAGGGATACACAGGTGAATAAGATGCCGTCATCGTCCTTAGAAAATTGCATTTCAGTGGGAGAAATAATTATAACAAACTATGATAAGTGCCAGGACAAAGAAATGGAACAAGGGTATCACGGCACCACAAAGTAGAGTCACCTACCATGGCCCTTAATATCAGAGATTTCCTGGAGGAAGTGATGCCTGAGTTAAGTGCTGAAGGTTGAGTCTACCTTAGTCAACTATGTGAATAAGAGGAGAGAAAAAGTTGGAGAGTAGAAGAACATTCCACATAGAAATTAGACACATGCCAAAGTAGTCATGACAACAGCTGACATATTTGGAAAACTACTTGACTTTTAGTCTAGGGCCAATGCTGTGGTTGAAGTAGGAAATGACAGGAGATGAGCCTGAAAAAAATGGGCTGGGGCCAGAGAACCCCCACTCAAAGGAACTTGGCATCTAATTCCTAGCACAGTGGGAAACCATGGAGGGGTTTAAGAAATGTGACATGATCAAATTTCCTCTCAGGGGTCTCTGGTGTGTGTGTGTGGAGGATGGTTAGTGAGATCTTTACAGTAGTCCTGTGAGACATAATGAAGGTTTGCCATAGGCTGTGCCAGTAGGGATCAGGTAAGGGCAAAGAAGGTGGACCAGTCAAGGATATCTCTGCTTTCTGGCTTGAATGACTGAGCGGCTGATGGTGCCTCAAAATGGGCAAAAGAACGTAAAAGAAATAGGTTCTGGAAGAAAGTGACAACTTCAGGATGGAACATACTGAGTTTTAGGGGACGGAGAGAAATACTGATAATGTGCATAAGTTAGATAGAAGGAGGTGAACAGGGGTATGGGTTGTAAATGGTTAGAATGTTCCCCCAAATAGGTGGCCACTGAGTGGATTGTGCAATCCAGGGACAATGGGTATACTTAAAACCATAGGATCGGGAGAAAGAAAGAGAGCCCTCCAAGAAGAGAAAACAATAGTTTGAGAAGCATAAGGAATGCAATGAAAGTATGGTGATAGGGAAGTCCTCTTGACACCTCCCTTTTAGGTGCTTTTGTTCTGTGCTTCTGTAACATAAGCATATTTTTGTTATAATATCTACTGCATAGCTTTGATGATATTGATGGTCTTTCTTTTGCATCTATCTTTCCCCACCAGAGTGGAGGATCCTAGTGAACTAGGATGCATCTTAAGCATCACTGTATCTCATAGCACAGAAGACACACTTAGTATATACTAAGTATTCAATATGTTAGGCATTCACAAACACACATATATCCACACACATACTCACATTCCTCTCTCTCTTACTTGAGACTGCCTTGGTTGTAAGTTATACACTCAACTTGAACTTGATAGGAATTGGTTCATGGTATCCAAGAGAGAGTTAAACATTCAAATTCTGTGAATGATAGAAAAGAAACCAGCCTTCAGGAACAACAGGCCATCAAGACTTTTTTTTTTTTTTTTATCTTTCATTTTTTGCTGCATTCTCTCTCTAGATGGCTTTTGTGTTTTTTTTTAACATACTGGGAAATAGAACTACGATAACACCTACCTTTTACATTTTATACCTTCAAAGACTAGACAGAAATTGATCTGAGACTTTCACTTCTTGCAAATTCAAAAAAATTTGGGGTCATGTTTTTATCGGTCTAGCTGAGATGAAGTGACCATCTTTTGGACTGACTGCCTGGGCCCAGGGGGTCAATTAAATTTTTAAAACGCCTGCCCTTTCTGAATCCATGAAAATAAGGGAGAATGCCTCTCAAATAGGCCTAACTAAGGTGTGATAGGTCTTAGGTATAAATAAGGTCTAACTAAGAAGGTGATCAACTTATTTAATGGTTAGAGGAAAAGAGAACTCCAGTAGAGTCTTGATTACGTAGAAATCCTGAGAATCCTGGAAATAGCCCATGGTGTGAAGCAGGATGGTAGAATATTAAAAGTATGGTCTTGGCAGAGATCTTATCTCCAGTGCTACCTCACCCTGGCTCCACGGACTAGGGTTGAAATTATTCTGTCTGGATGAGGGTTTTTCCTCAAATGTAATGTGCAGATAACTATTATTGGGTTATTATAAGATTAAAATGAGATAATATGATAATAATAGCTAGCACTTATTAAATATTTATTACGGGAAAGATAGTGTTCTAAATGTGTCCTGGGTATCTGTAGGGTAAGTATTACTTTTATTTTCATTTTTTTGCAGACAAGGAAAGTGAGATCCAACTAACTAACTAGTCTAAGTGGTGAGTTGGGGTTTGATCCTAGGACACCAGTGCTAGAGTCCACACTCTACCACTGTGTTCTACTGCCTCCATTTTTTTAATTTAAATTTTATTTAGTTAACATACAATGCAATTTTGGTTTCAGGAGTAGAATTCAGTGATTCATCACTTACATACAATACGCAGTGCTCGTCACAATAAGTGCCCTTCTTAATACCTATCACCATCTAGCCCATCTCCCCTCCCATCTCCCACCATCAACCCTCAGTTTATTCTCTATTGGTAAGAGTCTCTTGGAGACCTGGGAAGATGGCAGTGTAGGAGGACGCTGGGCTCACCTCGTCCTGCTGATCGCTTAGATTCCACCCACATCTGCCTAAATAACTCAGAAAACTGCCAGAAGACTAGCAGAATGGACTCTTTGGAGCCAAATATAGACAAGAGGCCCAGGGAAGAGGCCGAAATTCCAAAGGGAACCAGTTCCCGTCACCGAACTTGCTTGCACCGCGCAAATGCCGAACACTGCGCTTCTGTGGATCCATCCCTCTGTCGGGGCTGCCTCCCTCCCAGTGCTGCAGGGCCCCTCCCATGGGGGACCACCAATGGCAAAGTGACCTAAGCCTGCCCCTCCTGCTCCTGTGCACCTTGCGGATCCACCCTGACTAATACGCCAGATCCCATCGAAGCAGCACCGCAAGCCTGGCAGTGTGCAAGTAGCCCAGACAGGGGCCACACCACTTAACAGTGAGTCTAGCCCCTGGGAGAGGGGAAGATAAGGTACACACCAGTCTGACTGTGGCCCCAGCAGTGGGCTGGGGGCAGACTTCAGGTCTGACTGCGGCCCTGCCCACCAACCACAAGTTACTCCAGACAGCACAGGGGAAGTGCCCTGCAGTTTGGAGCTACTGCAGGGAATACCCAAAATGACAAAACAGGAGAATTCTCCTCAAAAGAAACTCCAGGAAATAGCGACAGCTAACGATTTGATCAAAAATGATTTAAGCAATATAAAAGAAAAAGAATTTAGTATAATAGTCATAAAATTAATCACTGGGCTTGAGAAAAGCATAGAGGACAGCAGAGAATCTATTGCTACAGAGATCAAGGGACTAAGCAATAGTCATGAGGAGCTAAAAAATGCTATAAATGAGGTGCAAAATAAAATTTTGGAGGTTACCACAGCACAGATTGAAGAGACAGAGGAGAGAATAGGTGAATTAGAAGATAAAATTATGGAAAAAGAGGAAGCTGAGAGAAAGAGAGATAAAAAAAAAAAATCCAGGAGTATGAGGGGAGAATTAGAGAACTAAGTGATGCAATCAAATGGAACAATATCGGTATCATAGGAATTCCAGAAGAAGAAGAGAGATAGAAAGGGGCTGAAGGTGTACATGAACAAATCATAGCTGAGAACTTCCCTGATCTGGGGAAGGAAAATGGCATTGAAATCCAAGAGGCACAGAGAACTCCCTTCAGACATAACTTGAATCGATCTTCTGCACAACATATCATAGTGAAACTGGCAAAATACAATACAAAAGACAAAATTCTGAAAGCAGCTAGGGATAAACAGGCTCTAACTTACAAAAGTAGACACATAAGAGTAGTAGCAGACCTATCTACTGAGACTTGGCAGGCCAGAAAGGAATGGCAGGAAATCTTCAATGTGATGAACAGAAAAAATATGCAGCCGAGAATCTTTTATCCAGCAAGTCTGTCATTCAGAATAGAAGGAGAGATAAAGGTCTTCCCAAACAAACAAAAACTGAAGGAATTCATCACCACTAAACCAGCCCTACCAGAGATCCTAAGGGAGACTCAGTGAGTGTAATGTTGCAAGGACAACAAAGTACCAGAGACATCACTACAAGCACGAAACCTACAGACATCACAATGATTCTAAACCCATATCTTTCAATAATAACACTGAATGTATATGGACTAAATGCTCCAGCCAAAAGACATAGGGTATCAGAATGGATTAAAAAACAAACAAAACCTATCTATTTGCTGTCTACAAGAGATTCATTTTAGACCTGAGGACACCTTTGGATTGAAAGTGAGGGGATGGAGAACTATTTATCATGCTACTGGAAGTCAAAAGAAAGCTGGAGTAGCCATTCTTGCATCAGACAAACTAGACTTTAAATTAAAGGCTGTAACAAGAGATGAAGAAGGGCATTATATAATAATTACAGGGTCTATCCATCAGGAAGAGCTAACACTTATAAATGTCTATGCCCCGAATATGAAAGCCCCCGAATATATAAAACAATTAATCACAAACATAAGCAACCTTATTGATAAGAATGTGGTAATTTCAGGGGACTTTAATACCCCACTTACAGCAACGGATAGATCATTTAGACACAGGATCAATAAAGAAACAAGGGCCCTGAATGATACATTGGATCAGATAGACTTGACAGATATATTTAGAACTCTGCATCCCAAGGCAACAGAATATACTTTCTTCTCGAGTGCACATGGAACACTCTCCAAGATAGATCACATACTGGGTCACAAAACAGCCCTTCATAAGTATACAAGAATTGAGATCATACGATGCACACTTTCAGACCACAATGCTATGAAGCTTGAAATCAACCACAGGAAAATGTCTGGAAAACCTCCAAAAGCATGGAGGTTAAAGAACACCCTACTAAAGAATGAATGGGTCAACCAGGCAATTAGAGAAGAAATTTAAAAATATATGGAAACAAATGAAAATGAAAAGACAACAATCCAAACGCTTTGGGACGCAGCGAAGGCAGTCCTGAGAGGAAAATACATTGCAATCCAGGCCTATCTCAAGAAACAAGAAAAATCCCAAACACAAAATCTAACAGCACACCTAAAGGAACTAGAAGCAGAACAGCAAAGACACCCCGAACCCAGCAGAAGAGGACAAATAATAAAGATCAGAGCAGAAATAAACAATATAGAATCTAAAAAAACTGTAGAGAAGATCAATGAAACCAAGAGTTGGTTTTTTTAAGAAATAAATAAAATTGACAAACCTCTAGCCAGGCTTCTCAAAAAGAAAAGGGAGATGACCCAAATAGATAAAATCATGAATGAAAATGGAATTATTACAACCAACCCCTCAGAAATAGAAGCAATTATCAGGGAATACTATGAAAAATTATATGCCAACAAACTGGGCAACCTGGAAGAAATGGACAAATTCGTAAGCACCCACACACTTCCAAAACTCAAACAGGAAGAAATAGAAAACTTGAACAGACCCATAACCAGTGAATAAATTGAATCAGTTATCAAAAATATCCCAACCAATAAGGGTCCTGGGCCAGATGGCTTCCCTGGGGAATTCTACCAGACATTTAAAGCAGAGATAATACCTATTCATCTCAAGCTGTTCCAAAATATATAAAGGGAAGGAAAACTTCCAGACTCATTCTATGAAGCCAGCATTACTTTGATTCCTAAACCAGACAGAGACCCAGCAAAAAAAGAGAACTACAGGCCAATATCCCTGATGAATATAGATGTAAAAATTCTCAACAAGATACTAGCAAATCAAATTCAACAGCATATAAAAAGCATTATTCACCATGGTCAAGTGGGATTCATTCCTGGGCTGCAGGGCTGGTTCAACATCCGCAAATCAATCAATGTGATATATCACATTAATAAAAGAAAAGAACCATACGATCCTGTCAATCAATGCAGAAAAAGCATTTGACAAAATTCAGCATTTCTTAATAAAAACCCTTGAGAAAGTCAGAATAGAAGGAACATACTTAAACATCATAAAAGCCATTTATGAAAAGCCCACAGCTAATATCATCCTTAATGGGGAAAAACTGAGAGCTTTCCCCCCGAGATCAGGAACACGACAGGTATGTCCACTCTCACCACTCTTGTTTAACATAGCATTGGAAGTTCTAGCATCAGCAATCAGACAACAAAAGGAAATCAAAGACATCAAAATTGGCAAAGATGAAGTCAAGCTTTCACTTTTTGCAGATGACATGATATTATACATGGAAAACCCAATAGACTCCACCAAAAGTCTGCTAGAACTGATACATGAATTCAGCAAAGTCTCAGGATACAAAATTAATGTACAGAAATCAGTTGCATTCTTACACACTAATAATAGAGCAATAGAAAGACAAGTAAAGAAACTGATCCCACTCACAATTGCACCAAGAATCATAAAATACCTAGGAATAAACCTAACCAAAGATGTAAAAGATATGTATGCTGAAAACTATAGGAAACTTATGAAGGAAATTGAAGAAGATATAAAGAAATGGAAAAACATTACATGCTCATGGATTGGAAAAATAAATATTGTTAAAATGTCAATACGACCCAAAGCTATCTACACATTCAATGCAATCTCAATCAACATTGTACCAGCATTCTTCTTGAAGCTAGAACAAGCAATCCTAAAATTTGTATGGAACCACAAAAGACCCTGAATAGCCAAAGTAATATTGAAGAAGAAGACCAAAGCTGGAGGCATCACAATCCCAGACTTTAGCCTCTACTACAAAGCTGTCATCATCAAGACAGCGTGGTATGGGCACAAAAAAAAGACACATAGACCAATGGAATAGAATAGAAACCCCAGAACTAGAGCCACAAGCGTATGGCCAACTAATCTTTGACAAAGCAGGAAGGAATATCCAATGGAAAAAAGACAGTGTCTTTAACAAATGGTGCTGGGAGAACTGGAAAGCAACATGCAGAAGAATGAAACTAGACCACTTTCTTACACCATTCACAAAAATAAACTCAAAGTGGATAAAGGACCTGAATGTGAGACAGGAAACCATCAAAACCCTAGAGGAGAAAGCAGGAAAAAACTCTCTGACCTCGGTCGTAGCAATTTCTTACTTGACACATCTCCAAAGGCAAGGGAATTAAAAGCAAAAATGAACTATTGGGACCTCAAGAAGATAAAAAGCTTTTGCACTACAAAGGAAACAATCAACAAAACTAAAAGGCAACCAACGGAATGGGAAAAGATATTTGCAAATGACAAATCAGACAAAGGGCTAGTATCCAAAATCCATAAAGAACTCACCAAACTCCACACCCAAAACACAAATAATCCAGTCAAGAAATGGGCAGAAAACATGAATAGACACTTCTCTAAAGAAGACATCCGGATGGCCAACAGGCACATGAAAAGATGCTCAACGTCGCTCCTAATATCAGGGAAATACAAACCAAAACCACACTGAGATAGATACCACCTCACGCCAGTCAGAGTGGCCAAAATGAACAAATCAGGAGACTATAGATGCTGGAGAGGATGTGGAGAAACGGGAACCCTCTTACACTGTTGGTGGGAATGCAAACTGGTGCAGTCACTCTGGAAAACAGTGTGGAGGTTCCTCAGAAAATTAAAAATAGATCTACCCTATGACTCAGCAATAGCACTGCTAGGTATTTACCCAAGGGACTCAGGAGTGCTGACGCGTAGGGGCACTTGTACCCCAATGTTTACAGCAACACCTTCAACAATAGCCAAATTATGGAAAAAGCCTAAATGTCCATCAACTGATGAATGAATAAAGAAATTATGGTTTATATACACAATGGAATACTACTTGGCAATGAGAAAGAATGAAATATGTCTTTTTGTAGCAACGTGGATGGAACTGGAGAGTGTTATGCTAAGTGAAATAAGTCATACAGAGAAAGACAGATACCATATGTTTTCACTCTTATGTGGATCCTGAGAAACTTACCAGAAGACCATGGGGGAGGGGAAGGAAAAAACGAAAGTTAGAGAGGGAGGGAGCCAAACCAGAAGAGACTCTTAAAAGTTGAGAATAAACTGATGGTTGATGGGGGGTGGGAGGGAGGAGAAAGTGGGTGATGGGCATTTAGGAGGGCACCTGTTGGGATGAGCACTGGGTGTTGTATGGAAACCAGTTTGACAATACATTTCATAATAATAAAAAAAGAGAGAGTCTCTTGTGGTATGTTTCGCTCTCTCTTCTCCCCCCTCCCCGCCACTTCTCATATGGTTCCTTTGTTTTGTTTCTTAAGTTCCACATTAGTGAAATCACGTGGTATTTGTCTTTCTATGATTGACTTATTTTACTCAGGATAATACATTCTAGCTAGCCATCCACATCATTGCAAATTATTGCCTGCCTTATAACTATTGCTGAAAGAATATATACAAAGAGCTTAGCATGGTACCTGGTCCCACAGTTAAGGGAGAACAAATGCATTCATTTTGCTAACATTTATTGAGTGTCTACTATGTGGTAGATACAGTTCTAGACACTGAAAGTAGAGCAGAAAGACAAAAACCCTGTACTTCATAAAATTTACACTGTAGTATGGGAAAAAATGGAATCAATATGTCAGTAAAAACATATAGATAATTTTAAGTAGCGATTAATATCATAAAGGAAATAAAACACCCCAATGACACAGAGCATGTGTGGGTGGTATAGCAACGGCCATGGTCACATGGTCAAAAACAAGTCTTTAAAGGGGTTATATTTGTCCTGAAATGTAAATGATAAGAGAGAGCTAGCCATACAAAGAACAGAGGGAAGAATTTTCTAGGCAACGGAAATAGCGCTGCCCAAACCCATACCGGAAATGAGCTTGAGTTTGTGAAACACAAAGAAGGTCAGTCTGGCTAGAGGCAGGTAGGGCTTGGGTGTGGAAGGTAAAACTTGTAAGTGATGATTGACCAGCTTTTTAGGAACTTGAGAGAATGGTGAATAGTTTGGGTGTGTGTGTGTGTGTGTGTGTGTGTGTGCATAATAGGCCATTGTGGGATTTTATGAAGCTTAATGATACCATCTGACTTAGGATTTGAGAAGATCATTCTGACAGCTATCTGAAAAATGGAGAGTAGGCAGCAAAAGAAACCAAAAGACAATGATGGCTGAAATTAGGGTCTTGGGATGACGAGAAGTGGCCAGGTTAAGAATATATTTGCTGACGAAATTTACTAATTCACCGAATGCGGGTAAGAAGGAAAGGACAGAATACAGGATGATTCTTAAGATTTGGCATAAATAACTGGAGAAGTTTGGGCGGGTAAAGGAACGAAGTGCTTGGATGCAAGAACAAGGAATTCTGTCTTTGGTATATTAAATATGAGCAAATACTTAGTGGTTATCAGCTGACAGCTTCCTAAGGAGGCTGTAGCAGGGAAAGTGGATTATATAACGAATTTAAATTTAAACTGAGTCCAATTTAAAACGCAGTTGGATTGGGATTTAAAATTTGGCATTTTTAGCTTAGTGAATCTGTGTTCTGCAAAAAGCAGTAAATGATTCTTGCAAGATTTTATACGGATCAAATTTCAGTTCTTACAGCCCATAGGCAGCAAGCCACCAGGTAGCAAGTTGATTCACAAGTCCTACAGATCTCATGTGTTTGTGGTCCCAGTCTGATTTCTGCTACCTGACAGCTGGGACCCCAGGGAAGGCCTAGTCTGAAAGCTGAGTAACCGGGGCCACCTCGACAAGGGGGCTCCCAATCCCTCTACCCTTTGTCTTCAGTCTTTGGAACAAAGACTGGATTTTCCCAGATAGTGACTAAGCGCAGGGCTGGTGGTCAGTGTGGTAGCATGGTCTTTTTGTGTTTTTCTATGAGTGGAAAGGACTGCCAACGTCTTCTTTGCAAATTTCGCCTCATTTCATGATGTGGGAAAGTGGCCAGCTCGCTTTTGCAGGTGGTCCACTCCCTATATCCAAGCCTTCCATATTTGGCTTCCAGCTTTGAAGCCCATCTTCATGAAGTTATAATGACCCTCTAGATACCAGGGACACAGGAGGGCAAGTTTGACCTACGGCACCATCTGGAGAATCTGCCCCAGATCTCTCAAGTGTCCAGGGGTGGCTGTGGTGTGACTTTTGTCCAGGTACTCGAGCTAAGAGTGATTTAGGTCATTGGTTTTCTGTGGAATCCTGAGGGAAGAAGGGAAGCCAAGCATGCAGAACCCTAGGCCTCCCGCCTCCATTTCGGCCACAGCAGCTCCATATTTTTTTTTTTGTTTTATATTTTGGGGTTCTGAATGAGGTTACATGTGGGATTGCTGGGGGAAAATGTTTGAAAAGCAGTGTTTAGATGAATAGGTCTAGGCTAAAAACTGACGGATTTGTGCCTTTCCCCTAACTTTAACTCACCTCGGGTATGTTTTGCAGAGATGTAAAACCAGACGTGGAAGCTGAGGTGGGGAAATATTGTATATGTAAATGTTGAAATATATAAGCCCCTCTTATCTCCATACCATTTATCTCCATAAGTGGGACGGGAAGAATAACACATCTTCCTCCATTTGGCTCTGAGTGTTGGCCTGGGTTTTTTAAATTTCTTTTGGCTCTGGTTTAGGCTAGAATCCTTGTCAGGCTCATTTGTTCTTGCAGAAAAAATATTTAGTAATTGCTGCTTTGTAGTTTACAAGTTTTCAAACCACCCTTCTTGACCTATGTGCAAGTAGTGAGAATAAGTGGAATAGCTGAGGTTTTCTTTCCCTTTCTTTCTTCAAGTTCCTGATGCGTTTTCAAGATCAGGACTCAGAACTCATCAAATAAACATTTTCCCCTCTGCTTATCTTTGTGAGGTCAAGAAGATGTGAATCAGCTTGTGGGTTCACCAGGATGATTTGTTATTTTCCATGGAAAACTAGAGCGTTGTGAGAGGCCAGCAGCTTCCTTCCCTCTCCTGCACTCTAGCCCCAGCCATTGTGTAACTGGGTTTACAAAAAACAAAAATAAAAAAAAAAAGAACATGTGCAAGTTTCTCAACTGCATTAATACATGGGGGGATTTGTACTGCATCCAACAATCCAGCCAGTCCTTTGGGAACTTAGTAGACAGACTCTGGCATCAACAGGGCACCAAGATCCAGATCCAGCTAAAGGGCCACAACAATGGATCTGTCCAAAAGGCTGTGAGACTCCGATACCTGGATCTGCTACAGATACCACTTACAATGTCTGGGCTGGGTCCTATCAGTTATATCTATAAGCTTTATTTAACAAGGCCACCATTAATGAGGTTCTGCTGTGTGCCTGGGGAAGCCTTTTTCTTTTCTTTTTCATTTTCTTTCACGGGGCTGTGCATCTTAGGATCACTATGCCCTATCCAAGTTGCTAATGGACTGAACTAAAGTAACCTTGAAGAAACAATATAAGTATAGCACGACCTAATATTAATTGCTTCAAGGAAAAAGTTTCAACTAAGTTTCCTTTGAGAGGTCTCCTTCCAAAATGACTGCTCAGAACTCCTTCCCCCTTTTTCCAAGAACATCCTCGACTCCAGTCCACATGGTTTCTACAGGGGCTTGCCATGTCCTTATATGACCCCACAGCACTGGTTAGAGACAGTAGGCAAAGGGTCCATCGAGGTACACCATCCACTGGCTACAGTTGATCGATCCAGGAAAAGATAATAGATCCAAGCCTGTTCGGTGAACTAACATGATTGAACTTGAGGTATACAGAGATGCAGAGAGGTCTTTCTTCCATAGCTGGAAGACAGAACACTGGGGGGCCATTGGTGGCTATGTTTGTGTCATTTTAAGAAGCTATTTTGTATCAATGGAAGCATAAATCGATGCTCAGGGAGCAGCAGAGATTGGGGGAAAGTGAGGAGAATGGTTTCAGTTATTCTTGGGTCGACTCCATCTCTAGGCCACCCTGGCCTTTTTTTTTTTTTTTTCTTTTTTGGATGATTCAATACATTTGTTTCAGTTAATTGGGGTTTTGTTTCTCTAGCTGGCACCTGAAAAAGTCCTACTGAATACGCTTTTTAGTACCTTTTGGGGGAACTTCTCCTTTCAGAGGCTTATGACAGCTATCAGTCAGGCAGCTACTACTGTTTGGCTATGAAGACAAATTGGAAATGAAGCATTCTAGACAAGAAAAAGACAGTATTATGAATTTGATGCAGTTTATCATTCAGTTCCATCCACTTATTCTTTAACCAGCTCATTTTCCTATGCCTTTGACCTAGACTCACATTACTAGAATTGAGTAATTCTAGTAGTTGCTTGAAATTGGTTTTTTTGGTATCTTTTTTTCCCAGGCTACATGGCATCCAAAGTGTCTGATTTAGTAAAAAGAAACCAAAACCAAAGAGGCATAGGCAGAGAAGGGACTTTATTGCTGCATACAACTAAAAAGTCTAGGGAATATCTCACAAGAAAAGATTCAAAAGTGTTCAGCTGATGTCATCAGAATTTGCTCCTCAACATGTCTCAGCTCTGTTCTCTGTATCGGTTTAATTCTCAAGCAGCCTCCACTTGGTGGACAGATGGATGCCAGTAGCTCTAAGCCAGAAGTTCCCAATAGTTGGTGAATTTGTCCTCTAAGGGACATCTGACAATTTATAGAGACACTTTTTTGGTAACTGGGGATGGGGGTGGGGAGTGCTCTTGGCATCTAGTAGGTAGAAGGCACAAAACCGTCTCCCTCAACAAGATATTGTTGGGCCCCACATGCAGATAGTGTTGAAGTTAAGAAATGGCTGCGTAAGGCCTTCTGTCACCATTAAAAGAGAGGTTCTTTTTCCAGAGAGTTCTAGTGAAAATTCAGGACTTATTGGTATTGGTTGTCTCAGGCTAAGTTACACGCACATCCCTGAGGAAGTCATTGTGACCAGAGAGTTTTTGTCTCCTCACAGGCAGATCTGGGTCCCATACCCCCCTGATTACGAGGCAGGGGATTATTCCCACCCAAGTCCCACAGACTTAGAGTAAGGATAGGGGTGGTTAACAAAGGAAACCAAGAATGCTCTTGCTAGAAGGGTAGTGAATACATGACAGTGAAAAACGGTAACTGTCTACTAGAGTATCTCAGCTGGTAACCAGAGATTCCAGATCAGTGCACATGAATAAGGCCATATGAAATAATTGGAGAGAAATGTTCCAGTTATTGTCTTCCTTTTCCTCTTGGTCACTATGTAGCCTCTACACACAGTGTCCCTTGGTTTGTTGGTGAAACTAGAAGAGTATCATCTGTGGTAGAACTTCAGTGTTATGGATGGCAGGCCTGTGGGGTAAAGTTTAGGGGGCAGGTTGCAGGTAGTTTCGAGGGGCCTTTTCACGGTCATCGCATCCTGTGTTTACACTAAGCTGAATCACAGCCATTGTAGTGGCTCGTTGTGGTAGGCAGAGTTAAAGGATTCTAAGATTCCCAAGATTGCCTGTCCCTGCAAAATCCTTATGAATAGGATGGGTTTTACTCCCAAATTTAGGTTATGTTATATGCTCATAAAATAGGGAGATTATCTGGATGGGCCTAACCTAGTCACTTGAGCCCTTTAAAAGAAGGGAGTGTTTTATCATTGGTGAAAAAGAAGTCAAAGACTCAAACCATGAGAGGGATCTGAAGCAGGCATGGCTGCTGACTTGAAGAGAGAGGGGCCAGGAGGCAAAGGCTATGTGTGGCCTCTAGAAACCGAGAGTGTCCCCTGCCTCAGAGTAAGTAAAGAAACAGGGATTTCAGCCCTGGCAATTCAAGGTGATGAATTCTGCCAATAATCATGAACTTGGAAGAGAACCAGAGGCTTACCTGAGAATGACAGCGCTAGATGGCACTGATTTCATCCCCGTGAGACCCTGAACAGAGAATCCAGTCATACCACGTCTGCACTTCTGTCCTAGGGAAATTGTAAGAGAATACATTTTTCTTGTTTAAACAGCTAAGTTTTGGTCATTTGTCATGCAACAATATTAAACTAATATACTAATAATATGACCTCCAGATTGTCCATCTCCACCGTCACATAATGCTCACTAGGATGGCAGATGTTGTAACCCTGAAGGCTGCAATAAAGGTCACGGGAGGGCCAATTAAATTATGCACAATGCTACTTGAAGAGAAAAGACAACAACACGTGGAAACGATGTAGGAAGGGCAACAACTACTCTTCCCATCCGTGATCCACTAACAGATAATTAGCAGCATCCTTCTAACTCCTTTTATTTTTAATTTTGTTAAACATTTATTTATTTTTGAGAGACAGAGAGAGACAGAGCATGAGCAGGGAGGGGGAGAGAGACAGGGAGATACAGAATCCGAAGCAGGCTCCAGACTCTGAGCTGTCAGCACAGAGCCTGACATGGGGCTGGAACCCACGAACCGTGAGATCATGACCTGAGCCACCGTTGGACGCTTAACCAACTGAGCCACCCGGGTGCCCCCTTCTAACTCTTTTATTTGCCCTTCCTCCTCACTGAACTCCAGCCACAATTAATTAGCTTCAGCTCTGTGGATTGCCTTGCAGTCTCACAGCTTCCTCCTCTGGGTCAAGCTCTTTCCTCTGCCAGAGATGTTCTTTATCACTAACTTTACTTGGTGAACTCTACTTTCCTTCCCAAGGTTGGGCTCAAGTGTAATTCCCTCCATGAAGAATTCTTTCAATTCTCCAGCCCCTGGTACAATAAATGTCTTTCACCTTTCTGTGCTTCAGATCTCCTTGGTTGATAACAAAGATCTTGAGGGCAGGAACTCTGACCTGAGCACAGGGCTTGGAACATCTTGGGATTATTGAATAGAAGCCTACCACAAGTCTTGATGAGTTGTCACGACAACCGGTCGTCGGGTGGAAAGCCTGGGGATGAGACTTCAGATCGGGCTTTGGTTTATCATGTCTCTTGGCAGCACTGCGTAAAGAAGCTTATGTCCCTGGTGGTATGAAGATCTTACCCTCCCAGCTGATAGTCTTCTCCGTGGTGCTGCAGCTTGGATGTGTTGTCGGAACAAGGACTTTTTCCCCTGCCTTCACTGAAACTGTCAATAAAATTATTTTTTTTTCTGAAAAATTTCACAATTTCTGGGAATCAACTTCATTACAAGGCACACAGTGTGCACAGAACCAATCTGTTGAATAAACAAGATGGCAGAGCATGATATCATAAAGCATTTCCTACACTTGCTCACCTGTTAACACAATGCTGGTGTTTACACATTTGGAAGGTGTTGGGTACACACCCTGGGGATCCATGGGCTGGGAACAGTAAGATGTATCCCTGGGAAGGGCTGACAAACCTGCCTGGCCCAGATATTATTGGAGGGGATCCCAATTTCTAGGCTGGTGTGCAAGAGGGATATTTGTTCTATTTTGCTTCACCATCTGTTGACCAGGCCTCAGACAGCACTACCTGTGAGACAAGACTGATCTCATCCTTGGTAATGAAAAGAGTTATCAGCTTAGGTTGTTTAGTTTAATTTGGGACTTATCTCCAATATATTAGCAAAATCTGCATTTCATTTTTCAATCTGTTAATTCATCATTCAACATATCTGTATTGAGTGCCTGCTATATGAGTACAACAGGGAGGAGATGTCCTTGGAATAGTGTCTTGGGGTTTACCCCCAGCAGGGAAGAGACACACGTTAAGTTAGTATATAGGTGC